>NW_009936748.1:10580-16616 GCF_000696875.1 Nestor notabilis
CATATCTATCAGTGACATGGACAGTGGGGTTGAGTGTGACCTCAACAGGTTTGCTGACCACACTAAGCTGTGTGGATGCATCAAAAGAAGTGTGACCAGCTGGTCAAAGGAGGTGATCCTGCCCCTCTACTCTGCTCTTGTGAAACCTCACTTGGAGTACTCTGTGCAGTTCTGGTGTCCTCAACATAAGAAGGACATGGAGCTGTTGGAACAAGTCCAGAGGAGGGCCACAAGGGTGATAAGGGGGGTGGAGCACCTCCTGTATGAAGACAGGCTAAGAGAGTTGGGCTTGTTCATCCTGGAGAAGGAGAAGGCATAATGGCTTTAAACTAAAAAAGCTTAGATTTAGATTACATATTAGGAAGAAATGGATGGTGAGACACTGGAACAGGTTGTCCAGAGAAGTTGTGGCTGCCCCATCCCTTGCAGTATTCAAGGACAGGTTAGACAGGGCTTTGAGCAATATGGTCTCGTAGAAGCTGTCCCTGACTGTGGCAAGGGGATTGGAACTAGATGATCTTTAAGGTCACTTCCAACTCTAACTATTCCATGATTCTATGAAGCTGAGGCATCCTGTACTATCTCCTTTGTTACATTTCAAACTTCAGTCTTCTTTTGCAAGTTTCTACCAATGGGTTGTATATTTCCCTGGGCAGGAGGCAATGCTTAGAGACTGCTTTAGTCATTAAAGTTAGGCTAATGAGGAAACAAACAGACCAGAAAACATGGAGAGCTAGACTGTGGAGTACATTTCTAGTGAAGAAAGTTTTATTTATTTTCTTTCTTTGCTTGTTCATTTGTTTAATGATTTTGAACATACAGCCGCATACCACTGGGAAATTGTAAGCAGAAGATATGGGTGGGAAAGCCATGCTATCACAAAGCAGATATCCAAGTCTGGCTTGTGTTACCTGACTGTTTCTGTAGGGCTGTGCACAGCTGGGACTTCTGTTGACTTGCGAGGAGCACTGAAGACTACTTCCAGACCTCAACAGCAGGCTCTTTTCCATACACCTCTCTTCCAAGCATCTTTCACAAAGGTAGAGGAAAGGCTGAACGAGTTGTTGGCTGACCTTATGCATTCTCCATTCTATAAGTCTAGTCCCATACTTGTTTTTACATGTTAAGTGTCTTAGGAAGAGAGCAACATGCAAAGACAATTGTTCAACCACTACAGTGGAGAGATAAAGGCTATTAATTTTTTCATTCCTTTATTGTTGCACAAAGTCCACTTCAAATATAAAATACAAACACGAAAGGAATTAAGATTCTTGAAGCCAGTGAAATATTCAAGTTTTCAAAGAGAAGAGTGGTGGGATTTGTTTTTGGTTTATTTTGATTGTGCATTTTCTTTTGCTTTTGAGAGTATGTGTGACATTAAGTCTGCACTACTGTTCTAACTATATGATTTCTGACAGAGTGAAGTGTAAAAATAAGGTACATGTTTGCAAAAAGCTAAAAGGAAATCTGTTAATAATTGCTTTGGATTGAATTGTAAAGGAATGCATTATGCTGCCAACACTAAGTGGACAATTTGTGCAGATGACAGTATAGGGATGCCACAATCCCCATGTGCAACAGGTTCACATAGCAGCAGATGTTGGAGGCTGAGACACCTCATCAGGCACAACTTAGTTCTTTTCCCCACACATTACTTTGGAAATCCAGGCTGTGCTTTGTGCTCATCTGAATTTGATAGTTTCCCGGAACTCCATTACTCTGACATTAGTGACAGTGCACTTTGTTCTGCCAATGTTCTGCCAATGTTCGGCTTTTAGAGACAAACTTGTTTTGTGTAAGTACATAAAGGAAGCTTTCACATAATTTGTATTCTCTGATTGGAAAAAAGGCCTTGTGATGAAATGTGAGAGGCAGCAAGCTCCCTCAGGTCACCACAGACAGGCAATGTCATTTACCAAAAGCTACTTATAACATATGAAGTCTACTATGCTTCTGGAAGGATACTAAAGTACAAATATTCACATGAAAATGCTGCTTGGTATGCGTTGCCTTAAGAAACAAGGACACTTTAACAAGACCCTTTTCCTGGTGATAATAAATGCTTGCTTGTTTTCTAGTTGCATAGCTGAACAGCATGTGTTTCTTAAATTTTGAATTATCTTGGCTTTATTAATGCATTGACTATCCCCTGTTGTAACCTCCACTCCCCCTCAAAAGAAAAAAAAAGGAAGTGGGGAACAACCCCAAAAAGTTGTTAACCTAAATACTTTCTTGACAATGACAGGAGAGAGTGGCTTAGCAAAGCATTACTCTGTCTCTGTTGCTAAATCTTCCAAGGTGTATTTTGCTTTGGTTAGACAGGCTTGGTTTCTGGATACCTGAATTTTCTCTGTGATCCAGCAAGGCTGTTTCAGTTATGCTTGTCTGGGATATTAAAGCAAGCCAATAAGCATAAAGCCTGCTTTGTGTTTTGTGAAATTGTGAGCACAATGTTATGGCTCTTCTTAAGGAACCAAATCTATTTTTCTGATGGTCGTGGCCATGTAATGATTCATTGTCTACAAGATACTGCATGCTTTCCATCAGCAGAGAGAAACAGATAGTGCTTTTCTTGCAGACAATTGTGTTTAAAGTTTTGATTATTTTATTTCTCGTTGTGATGATTTGATAAAGTTTTTTAAGAGCAAGTATAGACTCACTTTAACTTAGGAATGGGTGACATAGGCTCCTCCTGGTGTGAATGTATAAACATATGTGTGTGTGTGCGCATGTGTGTGTTTAAGCGTGTATATATATGTGTACATGCATATGTTTATATGCACAGATATATGCATAAAAAGAAGTAGAGAAGAGAGATGTAATTTGAATGAGGAAGTTAGTGAACAAATATGTCAAGGGGATTTCATATTTTACAAAGGTGCTGTCAGTTGGCCAACATGCTGCTATTTTTCCATATATGATTTAGTGAGGATTAGAAAATTAATCCTATAACAAGTATTAGATGCTAAACCACTGAAATAGAAAGAGAGGAATAAATAATCTCAACTGGCCATTTTAATGTAAATGAGACGACAAGCTTCCTCCCCGCGCTCACGTCTGACCTTCTGCTAATCCCTGGACAAGCTGCATCCCATTGCCAATTTGACATTTCATATGATGATTTATTAGGCCAGGTTGGATGGGTCTTTGAGCAACCTGGTCTAGTGGGAGGTGAGCCTGCCCATGGGAGTGAGGTTGGAACTAGATGATCTTTAAGGTCTCTTCTAACCCAAACCATTCTATGATTCTATGATTCTATGATTCTGTGAAGTGGCTGGAGATTTCTTAGATGGAAATATTGTGTGTTAAGTTTGTTGATCCACTTTAGACCACTACCTGGGGCAATATCCTGGAGACAGGAAGATGAATAGTGAAACTCTGTGCCCTTCTCACTCTTTACCTCAGTGGGCACAAGATTTTAATCTTTGTTTCTTGCAGAATTCATTTCCTACATTTCATATGGTTTATATGGGCTTGTAATGTGCCCTCTTCATTTCGCCCCTTCAAACAAAGAAATTAAACTTTTTCAGGTACTTTATCTTCTAAGAGATTCTTTCATTTGCTCTGCTTACTGAGTAGATTTTCTTTAACTAAAGCCACATCTTTACAAATAATCATATTTGAGGACATTTGGAACTTTCAGTCTTCATGTTGAAAACTTTATTACTGTCAGCATTCTTCTAAAAAGCAAGAAATATATTCATATCATTACCAGCGTCTTTATAAAGAATATCTTGAGAAGGTATTCCAGTCACGTATTAGTGGAGGACTACGCTCAGATGAGGCTTTTACCTTTACTGAGAGAAAACAAAGGCATACCGAAGAGGTTTGTCCCTCTTAAAAAGGTTATGGCTTCCTCATGGACTGGGCAAATGAAGCAACAGAATATTGTTAATCACTCATTTAAAAGTCAGTTTTCTGTACGCTGCTGGGAACACCATCACTGCAAGGAGGCATGTGAATAAGGTGAATATATACCTGGTAGCTCTGGAAACCAGTGCAGCTGTACATCAGGAAATAAAGTAAGATAAAGGGACAACTGGCACTCTCTCTTGACATAACATATATGCCCTGAATTTAATACAGACAGAGGCTTTTGTATATTTATTGCAGGAGGTCATTGTTGAACTCAAATGGAGGATAGACATAAATTTCCAGGAGCAGTATGGTTGTTCAGATCTCTAACAGAAACTGAGTTCTCTTGAATGAGACCCAAATTGCTGAAAGCAAAAAACTCCAACATTAACACATTTGGTGAAAAAACCCCACATTTTGGTAGTGCAGTTGAATCCCATGCTTAAATTCCAACAATGCAGTATGTTGCTGGCTAAGTTTTCCAGGATGGGGACCTTATTCGCACAGGCCATTTGTCTGTTTTAAAGGCTCTTTGTGTGCTAGAACTTCCTGCAGGATTATTTGCAAAAGCTACTCTTTATGCCTGTGTCTTATTGGTATTTACCAAAAGGCAGTTGTGACCTTAGTGCCGTGAACTCTAAACTGCCAGTGCACATCTGAAGGGGACAAGCCATCAGTGGATGTCAAGACACTTGACAATTGTCTTGAATGATATCTTCTGGGACAGGAAATGCTCATGTCAGTAGTGTGTATATTTCCTGCCAAAAAATTGATAGTCTTCATGGATGGGGAGGTGCAGGTTTCATTCATTCTTGGTATTCCTAAGCTCAGTTTGGAAAGCCATCATGCTGAATCCACTTCTGAAGACTCTGTTATCCCTTCTGTTATGCTTTTCCTGCCCTCTGCACCAGAAAAAATTCCTGCTTTATTAATACCAGAGTAACTTGCCATATCATTTAGTATGTCATGAAAATACAGCCTAGTTGAGGAGAAGTTACCACAATTTTACATCTTTGTCTGTGTTTTTCTGATATACTTTTAAATCTGGGCATTTCAGAGGCATAACAAAGGTGTTGGCAGCATCACTTGGAACAGTGCTATACCCTGTTCTGAGACGAAAGACATTAGTGGGCCAGTGTATAGATTTAAAACACAAAGACTGTCATGGACTTATTCAAACAATGGGTAGTGCCAAGCCCAGACCCTGAGACTCAAAGAAAATGTGATCAAAGCCCTTTAGGTATAAACAAGTTATTGAAAATAATCTTTGGAGTTGCCTAAAGCCTAGTAGTTCAGAGCTAACACAGTACATTAAACAAGGTTTTTCTTCAAACCAGGACAGAGAAGCCATTAACTGAAATTTATGCTTCTTGGATAAAAAGATTTCAATTGAGAATTACAAGCAAGAATGTGAAATGAATTGTTTTAAAACTAGAATATTCCTACAGAGAAACCATTTTATGGACAGATCATAGAACCATAGAATAGTTAGGGTTGGAAAGGACATTAAGATCATCTAGTTCCAACCCCCATGCCATGAGCAGGGACACTAAACCATGTTGCCCAAGGCTCTGTCCAACCTGGCCTTGAACATCGCCAGGGATGGAGCATTCACAACTTCCTTGGGCAACCTATTCCAGTGCCTCACCACCCTCACTGTAAAGAACTTCTTCCTTATATCTAACCTAAAGTTCCCCTGTTTAAGTTTAAAGCCATTACCCCTTCTCCAATCACTACAGTCCCTAATGAAAAGTCCCTCTCTGGCGTCTTTATAGGCCCCCTTCAGATACTGGAAGGCTGCTATGAGGTCTCCACGCAGCCTTCTCTTCTCCAGGCTGAACAGCCCCAACTTTCTCAGCCTGTCTTCATACAGGAGGTGCTCCAGCCCCCTTATCATCCTCATAACCCTCCTCTGGACTTGCTCCAGCAGCTCCATGTCCTTCTTATGTTGAGGACACCAGAACTGTACACAATACTCCAAGTGAGGTTTCACAAGAGCAGAGTAGAGGGGCATGATTACCTCCTTTGACCTATTGGTCACGTTTCTTTTGATGCAGTCCAGGATATGGTTGGCTTTCTGGATTACAAGTGCACACTGAAGCCGGCTCATGTCAAGCTTCTCATCAACCAATGTCCCCAAGTCCTCCTTTTCAAGGCTGCTCTGAATCTCTTCTCCACCCA
>NW_009936749.1:0-5687 GCF_000696875.1 Nestor notabilis
CTGGTGACAGCCAACATGGCTTCACTAAGGTCAAGTCATGTAGTATGGACCAATATATCTCAGGCTAGGTTGCCTGTACTACACCTAAATCTCTGCAGACTGTGACCTGACTGCTACAGTGAAACAGGGTCTTCCTCTTACAGTTGGTAACCAAGGCCAACTACAAACTACTGTTCTGAAGATTTACAGTTTGGGTTGCCTTGGGAAGTACTTTCATGTCCTGTCCTTAAATTTTAATCCACCTGGGCTGAAAGAGAAGAATAAGTGACAGAAAGCTAGATACCAGGAGTGGTGGGTCTGTCCCATAAGCACATGGTACTTCGGGCAAAACAGAGAGCCAGGGATCTGTCTTGTCACCTCTTTACAGATGCTATCCAAGGATCTAAGCATGTGAATTAGGAAAGCTTAAAATGGGAAGGAAGATTCCAATTAAAATGGATACAGGTGTTTATCATGTAGGTGGGATATGAAAACAAGGTGGTTGAGTAGTAGAAGCAGATTTCAAGAGGACTTCTTTTTCTAATACAAGAGGAGGACAATGTAATTCTATGTTGTGGTAGTGCTGGCATTCCAAACTACGTTTTGTGACCTAATCCTGAAGCTAAAATGATTAGGTTGGTCTGAGTGGTCTAGTCATCCAATATGTTTTGTCTGTCTTCCTGCTCTCTAATTTTTGCTGACCATTACCAGGACTGAAAAAAAAAATAAAAATTAAAATTGGCAAAGCTGGAAAGTGTCTATTAACTTAATTTTGTGTGGTACTGGCAGAATTTCATATAGATGCCTAGTTTGACACCTTCACAGGAAAGTATAGCAGTGCTATTGGCAAGAGGCTTTGCATTTTTTTTGCTTATGTGAAAAATGTCCATCTTTCATATGCACTGGAAGACTTAATAGCATGAGTGTTGCCAGATGCTACTGGGGAAGAAAGCAGAGCAAATATAATTTTCCACAAAGGTAATGAGACCCAATTAACAAAGTTGCAAAACTACCACTAGCAAGCCAAAATAAAAATCCTAGAGAAATAGATTTAGTGCCGGTGCTCCTACCTGCTGTTGACTGGGTTGTACGATGGTCTTGTCATTGACTTCTGTGCCATAATTTAATTATAGAAGTTCATTCTTCCTGGATAGCACCATCCTTGGAGCAATGTATTAATACATCATCGTCTGTTGATGATCACTAATGATGAATCACACTAATATATCATTAGCTCTGTCACACAGGTGGCTTTGCAGATTAATTTCATCAGAGCAAAGACCTGTGATGATGATGCATTACTCCAAGGATAATTTTGATAAGAAAGGGTCTTACATCATTTTACATTTAAATATTACTTAATTTATCTAAATCTTAATTAGTGTAACTTCAAATAATATAGCCAGCTGACCAAAGTAAGTGTTCCTGGAAAATCTGGACAAACATGTAATAAATGCATCAGGGCAAGACTATATAGTTAAAATAAAAAATAGCCTCAACAGTGGCAAAGCTATAACCATGAAAGCAGTGAAATACAAGGTTTCTTACAGGTATAGTATCACAGAAGAAAAATGATTAGTTAAAACTATGCAAAAATAGTGCAAAAATATTAAATCGAACCTGACTTTCATTAACTAAAAATGCAAAAGATGGCAAAAACCTGTAATATATATTAAAAAAAAAACAGTGAAATACTGCATTCAGCATTAAAATTTTCTTCAACTTTTTAAACTCAAACAGCTGTGATTGCTTGAGGAAATTTCAGAAAAGTAGAGAAAACTAGTTGCTTTTGTAAATCTTTTCCTCATATTTCCTATACATCTTATGAAAGAATGGAATTTAATTTTTTTCTGAGAAACATACTATTTTGTGGGTTCATTTCCTAATAACTTCTTTTTCCACGCACCCATCCTTTGATCTTCATCAAGAGAACTCATTAACTTTAATCTCCCCATCTTTTCCACACAGGTGTTAGTTTTTCTGAACTCCATTATCATGGTACAAAGTATCTATGGTACCTCCACAGCATAAATGTGTGCAGTTCTGGTCATCCTCTCTTCAAAGAGAAAACTAGAAAAAGAATGGTAAAAGAAGGTCAGCTTTATGATAACTTCTGCATGAGAAAAACTTAAGGGCTAGGATTTGGAACACAGTATTTGTGAAGAAATAGACATCTAGAAAGGAAGAAATGTTTGAAAAGCTCAGAAATAAAATGGTGTGGTATTTTTCCCCAAAGAATAAGAGAAGACATACAATAAAATTCTCATGCATTATGTTTAAAACAAAGAGAAAGAGTATACTTTTCCTTACAGCATGGTTGAGTCATGGAACCGAACACCACAGAATGCTGTGGAGACCCAAAGCATAAATAGATTCACAAAAGAAACTTCTGCTCCATTTCTCCTGCCAAAAAATATTGCAACTGATTTCAGCTTTTGGCCCAGAAAGTCTATAATCTTTTTTTTTTAAGAAAGAATAATTTATTCTATTAATACTTAACTTCTGCCCTTTAGTATCTTCTACATTAGTGTTGCTCAACAGAGGTTTCTGGACTTCTGAGCAAGCCTACTAGTAACATTCTTAAATAGCACCAGATTTCCATTTCCATTGTTTTCATTTTTATGTTTGCTATTGAAAATACATTGAATAATTGGCTTTAGGTTGAGAAAGTAAAACATTATATGTGGGTTAATGATTTCTGTAACAAAAAGGCCTGTGTGAGGAATTTTCTTTTAGGTAAAGAGCTATCAGAATTTTAAAAAAATTTGTTAAACATATGTACATTCAACAGAAATGGAAGATCATATACAAAAGCTAATTTTCTCTGAAAGCTTCATGCAGAAGAAAAAGTTCTACTATTGCAAAAGAAAACTATTGAAAAAAATTTATCATAGGATGCCTCTTCTTATTTTTCAGTGGCTGAAGATTCCACTTACTTCTCAAACAAGAAACTATCATTTCTTCTTCTGCCAGTTTTCGTGATATGACACAGAATGTCCTTCCACAGTGAAGGGTCGGAGAGTCACTAGTACAACCCCATGTTTTGATTATAAACCAAATGACATGTATTCAGCTAGTCTCATTGTTTCAGTGTCTTTCCTGAAGTGTCTGTTCAGTCCTAAGAGTCCTTAACAAAAAGTTAAGGTCGATTCCCTTCGCTATTCCTCTTTTCCTTACTAAACTCAGTATCTAGGCTGAGTTACATGAGTTTACATGAGTTTGCAAATGAATACATGGAAGAAACAGCTCTTTGAAAAGAAGGAGTCATTTACAGTCACGCTTTTTCAGGGAGAATAAAATCCAAAAATAATACTGAAGAAGAAGCTGCATAGTCGGGGCACTAAAAAAATGTAATGGTTTTGTTGGTTTTTTTTGTTTGGTTTGGTTGTGGGTTTTTTGTTTGTTTGTTTGATTTATTGTTTTCAGACAATTTAATGTAGTTATTCTGTTATCTGGTACTGCAATATATAAGAACAAGTAAGTGATTGAAATTTTCTGTATGCAAGTCCTATCTTTCAGTAGTGGGATATGTAATCATTCTCTGATACAGTGTTATTCCAATACATCTTCACATTCATTAATTCCAATATTGAGGAACATCATGGCTCTATGTCAGAGAAGACATTTATTTCTAAATGTAATAGCTGTGAGAGAATGAACTGAGGAAAAAAATACCTAAGATATTTAAACATCCAAATTATTCTTTCTGTAGAAGTTCCAGTCCTTTAGCAAAGTCAAGTTTGAAACATCTCATATATAATCCAGAAGTCATTTAAAGTCTTAATGTATGATAATTGATGCCAATGATGATATCTTCAGGAAAAAAACTTTGATCACAGATAGTAAAAATTTAAAAATATGCTTTTTGTTTTTCTTTTTTTTTTTTTTTTAACATCAGATGACATATATAATTGAAGAAAAATAAACAGAATTCACATCTGATGCATAAAAGTGCACTGGTGAAGAAGCTATAGCAGCAGAGAAAAACACATCACTGGCCTCATCTCACCTGTATCTCCTGAAATTTAACCTAATTGTGCCTAATTTATCTAACCTAATTATGTGTGCTTTTTTCTGCAATGAATTGCAAGTATTCATTCCAGGAAGCCATTACTCCTGCTTAAGACAAGTAGTATAATTGATTCTTTGAAGACTGGAATATCTGTTAATATGGAAAGAACTAGGCTACCAGTCTAGACAAGTAAACTAGTTTTTCATGGCTAAAATGAGATAAAACAAATCATGCTCCTGGAGTGATAATCTGTTCCACTCTGTTGATATCTAACTGTAGGGGTCTAGAAGCAGCTATCTATACAGGAACTAAATGCTAAAACCCAGGAGATCTTGTCAATATAGGAAATATAATTAGAGAGAAAACATCTGGCTAAACATAATGTGTCTTTTTAGGGTGAACTGAGTAGCTCTTCAGAATTCCAGTAGATCCATTATTTAGAGGCTGTCTTTCAAGCCCAAAAATGGGAGCTTAGAGCTCTAGGTCACTGGCAAACACCTGTACATAGATGTCTATTTTAATCTGTCTGCATGTCTGTGTTAAATCTTACTTGTGGGGCTGACTTGCATTTCAGTTGCTGAAATGCAGGCATCTACTGCTACTGGAGACATCACAAGATGTCCAAGCCATCCACATTGCTCTATCATATACAGAGCAAGACTTAAATGAAGTCCTTGGCCCTCTGGACCAACAGAGGGATGTTAAGTGAGAATGACAGATCATTTCATCTCAAAAGAAACAGTAAAAAAGATGAGAAGGATGCCACTATTGTAATCTGTTTCTGAGTTTTCAATGTGACATATCTTATAGACACAGGATTTGTTTTCTTGATGTCTAACTAAAGCATGCTAACTTTGACTGTAAAATAAACTGCAGACTGACATCTGAAAAATGTGAAACCAAATAATTTTAATCATGTATTTACCTTTCTCTTATTCAAATATATCCCTCTTCCCTGATGACTCTGTGCATTCTGAGTGAAAAATATAAATACAAAACGAACTGCATGAAAATGAAATTCAATTCTTCCTAGAGATTTGATAGTCTAGAAAGATAGAAAATTCTGATACTAAGCCTTGCTGAGTCCTGAGAAAGGCTTTCCAAACATTTTCAGCTGGAATACATTGGTGTGATCATAGGTCAAGAGAAGTCTTCTTGACTGGAGATCAGTAACTAGCTTCTAGTGTATGACCGTAGCTAAACTACATAAAATAAAAATGGATATTGCAGAGCAATTTAAAATAGTCTCAAAGAGGATTACTCATGAGATTAAACCACACGTGTTAAAAAATTTTACATATTCTGTACATGTATCAAAGTTCCTGTTTTGTCAGGGAACTGACTTTTTTAATTTTTTATAAATAAAAGCAAACTTGGATTCTTTTCCCTTTTCTCCTGTTCATTTTGTAGTTTTTATATTTCTATCTATAATGCGTGCATAAGATTAGAAAAAGCATTCACGCCTGAAAGTAAATTTTATTGAGATTCAGCAGACTCTTTTTGCATGGCTGCTTTCCATCCTGTAGCATATTTCAAAGATTTTCTGACAAAACCTCATATCCTGTTCGACACAGAAAACAAACAGTGGTTGAAAATATATATATAACAGAGTTACCGGTTGTCCTGGGTTCAGTTCACAGAATCATAGAATAGTGAGGGTTGGAAAGGACCTTAAGATCATCTAGTTCCAACCCCC
>NW_009936749.1:5861-33051 GCF_000696875.1 Nestor notabilis
AGTTAAAACCCATTCCCCCTTGTCCTACCACTAGAGTCCCTAATGAAGAGTCCCTCCCCAGCATCCTTGTAGGCCCCCTTCAGATACTGGAAGGCTGCTATGAGGTCTCCATGCAGCCTTCTCTTTTCCAGGCTGAACAGCCCCAACTTTCTCAGCCTGTCTTCATACGGGAGGTGCTCCAGCCCCCTTATCATCCTTGTGGCCCTCCTTGCTCCAACAGTTCCATGTCCTTTTTATGTTGAGAACACCAGAACTGGACACAATACTCCAAGTGAGGTCTCACGAGAGCAGAGTAGAGGGGCAGGATCACCTCCTTTGACCTGCTGGTCATGCTTCTTTTGATGCAGCACAGGATACAGTTGGCTTTCTGGGCTGCAAGCGCACACTGCCTGCTCATGTCAAGTTTCTAATCAACCACCACCCCCAAGTCCTTCTCCACAGGGCTGCTCTGAATCTGTTCTCCACCCAACCTGTAGCTGTGCCTGGGGTTGTGCTCACTCAGATGTAGGCCCTTGCACTTGGCTTGGTTAAACTTCATAAGGCTGGCATTGGCCTACCTCACAAGCATGTCAAGGTCCCTCTGAATGACATCCCTTCCCTCTAGCGTATCAACCGAACCACACAGCTTGGTATTGTCGGCAAACTTGCTGAGGGCACACTCAATCCCGCTGTCCATGTCGCCAACAAAGATGTTGAACAAGACATGTCCCAACACTGATTCCTGAGGGACACCACTCATTACTGTTTTCCAGCTGGACTTTGAGCCATTTACCACAACTCTTTGTGTGCGGCCATCCAGCCAGTTCTTTATCCACTGAGTGGTCCATCTATCAAATTGATGTCTCTCCAATTTAGAGACAAGGATGTCATGCTGGACAGTGTTGAACATCCTGGTGTTTTTCTGATTATAGAAAAAAGCTCTGAATAGACTTCTGTCCTAATTAAATGGTGGGAATAGAAGTCCTTGAGAAACATCCTCCATACAACTAAAGTGACTAAATTAAACAACATTCTTATTAAATCTTAATAAGAAGGATTATCTCATTTGTGAATGTAAAACTTACAGTAACTCTTTAGTTAACCTGAAACAAACAATCCTTCAATGTCCAGATGTTATTCATTGAAGGGGGCTAATTGCTTAGTGTAGCCCTATATGGAGTATTTGCCAGTTGGAGAGTTTTGCTTATGCTGGAGCAAGGCTCTGTGGGATCCTACTGTAACTGTGACAATGTGAATTTTTTTCTTAATATTGATTAAAAAGATGATTAAGGATATTTTCAGCAAAGGAAAATGAAAAGAGAACTGATAATAGATTCTTCATAAATCAAGATTTATCATGCAATGCATTTCAATTAAAAATGCAACAAATTTTCAGTTTTAAGCTTCTCTGCACAGGATGGGGGTGCATGGGTTCTTAAGGGGGTTTGTTTGTTTTTGAATTGAGTATGGGAAACAGTGCTTCTAAATATATTTCTAATATGATTGCCTTTTTTTTTGCCATCAATGCTTACTAAATTGATCAATGGAAATTCCACAGAGTTATATTTTAATTTCCCTGTCTGATTATTTTTTTTAATGGCAAAACATTATTCAGATAGAGTTAGAAGTACTAGGTGTTACTCAAATAACTGTGGTCTTATATTTTTGGAGATACCTGACACTTAGCTTTTACAGTTGCTATGACTGCATCAGTAATGCACACAGGAATAATTAACTGTCAAGAACACAATGTATTTCTAATCATATTCCATCAATGACATGTGTTTTACATTGTTAAATCATTTTGGCTGAAAAACAGAGGCTCAGAATGAAATATAAAAATGGAATATAAAAAGCCTGTTTCTTTGCATTATTCATAAATGCAGTACCTTGTCAGCAGTTAGAGTGTAATCAAAACATAAATGATGTACGAATATTTTGTGTTCAAACTGCATATAGGATGTTCCTAAGTTACACAATACATTGCATTGTCTTTTTTATAGTCAGTATGAAATTTTAACTACGTGTCATAAGTTCTGAAAAAGCAAGAGTGTCTACTGTTTCGTTTTTGTTCTCTGATTCAAAAGGATAAGTTGAAATTAAAGAAAAAAACCCACAAAGATACTCAAAAAAAAAAGAACAAGCTCTTCTTATCTTTACCATTGCATCTCATTCACACTCATTAATGCTGTTGCGTGGTATTACTTGATATCATTTTCAAACTAACCCTCTTGAGCACTGTTTTGAGTGTTTCAGACATAAATTACATCATGAATTAATACAAAAATGCCATGAAAGCCTTTTTTTGTGCAGTGAGGAAAAAGGATTATGAAACGTGACTTCTGCATTCTAGCAGCTTGGAGTCTCTGGCTGTGTATTGAAAGCTGAATTAAAAAGAAGTCTAGATTCTCGAGAACTCTTGAAGTAGCAAAGATAAAACAAAATTTAACATACTGTTAAGCTACAAAAAGAAAAAGAAGAAAAAAAAGGAATGCAATGGTTTATGACTGAAAATGTGGGAAGATGGGTTAAAGGTATTTTTATTGTCTCCTTTGATTGACAGATTACAGACAAGAATTCCTTTTATTATATTAGGTAACTTCCTTATTACCTGCCAAGTTTTCAGCAGCAACATGTAAGTAACACCTTGCTTTCAGTATTTTCATTAATTTTGTCTGGGGACACTTGAGTGCAATAAAATAAAAAGTAACTAGGAAACCTAGAAACCATCAACTTTAACTGAAGTTGTAATAGAATATTGTTCCTTGGAAAAAATATGCCCCTATGTGTAAATTCAACAGAAAGCACAAATTTTGCTGCATATTTTGCTTTGTTGGGTTATGGGAATTAATTCGAATATCAGATTTTTGACGCCTTTTCTGCTGGACTAAGTATCATGGTTTCTGTACCTTTCTCAGGCAAAAAAAGTGAATCTACTTTCACTTGCGATGTTTCATAAATTGTAAGGTTCACAGTCCAAAATATTTACAAATTATAATGCCAATTAAATGTACCCTTGTTTCTTTTCCTTCCCTGTATTTTGGCAAAACATCTGATAATAAGCTTTTGGTTAGAAACGTACTATTTTGCATGATAGATATTGAAATTTGTATCAGTTCCCTATTCCAAGCAACTGGAATATCCTGCAATCCAATATTCAAAGTGTAAGGTAGCATCTTTCCAAAATCACAACTTTTTCATAGTAATCAAACACACATATGAATATGAAATCTGTACTTGGCTTTGTTAGTAATATTTTTTTCTTTAATATTACTTTTTCATTATTATTTTAGCCCACAGCAGACTAGATACTGTACAAACACAGAACTAAAGGATGCTTAATTGTCTTATGATTTCTTCGTCAAAATCCAAGATGAATCTTATCAGCCGGTTTCACACAGAAAGGTTAATTTGAGGGACTGTATTGAGTCAGCATGTGGTATAATCAAACCTGCAGCCTAACTGTTTTCAAGACTTTTTACAGAAGATCAGGGAATAATAAAGAGATATTTTTCAGAAGTACTTGGGGAGCATCTCTCAATTAAAAGAGAATGTTTTTTAAAAAAAATTAATAGTAAGCAATTGAGAATGATCAGCTCTAGACTGGAGTCAAGGTAATAACAATTATTAAGAGCAAATATAGAGCATGAGGCAAGACATTTAGAGGCTAAGAACCTTGATTTAAGTGTAGAAAAATACAGGCAACAGGGAGTTTCGAAGAGCTGATTGATACAGCCAAGGATATAGACTATGAATAAAATTTTTGCACCGTATTCTGATTTGCAGTGAACAGGGTCAGAAAAAAGATGTTCCACTAGACAATAATTAATAAAATACTCTGTTTAAATGTTTTGTTTGCAGGAGAAATCTTATCTAAGAAACATTGCACAATCTAGAATTGAGACCTCTTACTTTCACAGAATTACAGAATCATAGAAAGATTTGGGTTGGAAGGGACTTCTGAAGATTGTCTAGTCCAACTCCTCTGTATGGGGTTGCGCTTCCAGTACAAAACCATTGCCCCTTGTCCTGTCACTACAGGCCTTGGTAGAAAGTCTATCTCTATCTTTCATATAGGCCTCCTTTATATATTGAAAGGATGAAACAAGTTGTCTGGATTGTGTATTTCAGCCAAAATTCCAAATACAGTCCATATACCTAATGGAGTCACTTTTCAGTACCACATAATGAACTTCACCATGCTCTCTACATACTCCTGGAGCATTCTAACCATTCATGAAATTCTGAGAAATGTAACACAGGAACTTTGGAAAAGCCACATCTTTCTAGGCTAGCACATGGAAATCAGGCAAGATCTCAAATATTATTAGACATGTATGTCTTCATAATTCTATCTATTGATATTTTTAAAAAAGCTTTAAGCATCTTATAGCCACACTGAGCAGATGTACTTGTTCTGTTGTTTTGTGTTTTTTTTTAAATTTTCTCTATCTGACATTTACCGTATATAATACCAGCCACATTAGTGGGATGAACCTCCACAGAATATTGAATGCAATCTTCTGGGGGATTTTGTATCTTTGTGATCTCTCTACACGTCTTCTGCTTGACAGAAATGTAGTGATAGAACTTTCCTGGCACCCCTCCTTGAAGTAGAAGTCAGACTGTGATTTTGCTATGTCATATGCACTGTGTGCTATAAGACCACATAAACATTTACAAACTTACATATACATGTACTGAAGCTGGCTAAAATCTTCAATTTTCAGAAAATAATCATCCACAATTCTATTTTTTTTAAAAAATTGAGAAAATTACTTGAAAACTCTCGCCTGGGTTGTATTCAGTCATAAAAATTGTGTCTTAAATCTTCTGTACTATTATGACTAATTGATAAAGGCAGAATAGGAAATTTAGGCTAAGACTGCAGGGTCAGTGTTTTACTAAGTGAAACAAATGAGACCCAGAGTTTCCATCTAATAAACGTAACTTAAAAATCTGAAGTAAAACAAAGCCTGG
This sequence comes from Nestor notabilis, assembly GCF_000696875.1. Classification (NCBI taxonomy): domain Eukaryota; kingdom Metazoa; phylum Chordata; class Aves; order Psittaciformes; family Psittacidae; genus Nestor; species Nestor notabilis. The sequence continues at coordinate 10,821 of NW_009936749.1, forward strand.
AAGAAACAATCCCTGTTTAAAGAAAATAACTTTCAAATTACATTTAAAATTGGATCTAAAATGAGTGAGTTATTTAAAATGAGAAAATGCTACATTTAAAACATATTGTAAAGAGTTTTAAATATAAATAAAATACTAGTATATTTAATTAAAAAAAAAAACATTTGCTTTAAAAGACTACTTACAGGGAAATAAAAAGTGATCATGAATTCTGAAGACTCCAGTAACATCCTTTAAAAACAACGTATAAAATTTGAGATGGAAGATAAATATAAATAAGTAGGAGAACACTTATTTGAATTTGAGACCTTCTTTCAGAAGCAATATATCATTGGTGTTGTACAATATTCTCTTTAGCACGTTTACAGGAAAAGTACAAATACATTTAGAAACAATGGCACCAGTTTCACAGCAAACAGTGTCAACAACAAAATACTTAGTGTTAGCTAACAAAAGTAGGCTAAGCGGTATTGTTCCCACTTCTATTTGTGGGAAATGCATTAAGGAACAGAAAAGAAAGATGTACATACAACAGGTAGAAACAGATTTAAAATAGCTGAGGCCCCAGTGTTACCAATTTTAAGTATCTAAATAAAATATACTAATATAATGCATAACTCAAAATCTGTATCCTGTGTAGAATATATGAAGAATTTTGAAATCACAGTGAATCATATAATTGCAGAGCAGCCCCCGCTGGAAGGGACCATGAAAAACCATCTGCTCCAGCCTTTTGTGCAAAAGAGAGCCTCAATGAGATTATGTAGCACCCTGTCCAATTGCATCTAGAAAATCTCCAGTGATAGGTGCTCTACCATGTCCCTGAGAAGGTTGTTCCAGTGACTGATTATTCTTACTGTAAATAATTTCTTTCTTGTTTCAAGATTAAATATTCTCCTGTAGCAACTTGTACTTATTGCTCCTCCATGTGACTTCTTGTGAAGACAGCCTCCATCTTCTCTGTAGCTGCCCTTTAAGTACTGGAATACTGTGATGAGCTCCCCTTGAGCTTTCTCTTCTTCAGAGAGGAGACCTAACTTCTTCAAACTTTCCTCACAGGCTGGTTTTCCAGTCCTTTGATTATCTTTCTGGTCTTCCTTTGGATCTTCTCCAGTCTGTCTGTCTATTTTTAATTGTGGGGCCAGAACTGGACACTTTACTCCAGGTGTGGCCTGACAAGTGCTGAGTGAGATGATCACATCTCTCTCTCTCTGCTAGTGAAACTGATAATAAGGCCTCATTTTTCAGAATGCAAGAAGACTGAGAAGAGATTAGGAGACAAGTTTTTTGTGCATCTCTATGATATGTTAAGGGTGAAAAGGAAGAATACAAAAATCAAAGAAACCTGAAATGTAGAACTTTTACTTTAATAAAATTGTATTCTATTAAAATTGTAGGACTTAGTTACATTTTGATTTACTAATATACAGAGTCCGTGCTATTCTTGTATATTGAAATATTCAAACTTGCTTGCTATGCAAAAAGTTGTCAGTGTTATAGTCCACCCTGAAGCAATTTCTTTACGTCTTTAGAGTGACACAAGATACAAATGAAATGTTACATAGTTCAAAATTGTCTTGCTGTGTTTTGGAAACAATGCAAATAACTGTTCATGGGAGGAAATTGCTAACTAGTCATTGCTTGAACTGTGTCTGTTCCTTAGAATGTTTGTGTTTAATAAATCAAATAAAACTTTCTCAGTTCAGTAGTTTGCCAGCTTATGTTTAATATTTAATGATAACTGTAAACAAATGCTTAGATTTATACTTCATATTTATACATGGATGAGCATCTCTGTAGATTTACACAGACAGACATAGGTACCTGAGTCTTCTGAAGTATTCTGTCTCAAATATTGGTTTTCTTAAACTTTAAAGGCTTGTGCACTTGGGATCTTTCAGGGGGAAAAGAAAAAGTTCAAATTAACTTTCTGAGTAAATTAATTAAACCACCCTCAATAATTTTTTAAATTGTTTCTTATATTAAATTACTTAGGCCACTTTAAAATTCAGATAAATTAAATTTCTTTTTATATGAGCTTAATCTGCTTTAAGTAGCTGATTTTAAATTCACAGTCTTAGTTTGAATTTATTTTCCTGAGTGTCCCCATGTAACCACAATCAAAGGCAATATCTAGAGCAGACTGAGGAACTACTTATAGCATTGATGAGGATAACTGTTAGTTTTATTACAATGAACATAAGCAGTGCTCATCTATATTTTTTCCTGCAAAATATGAATAAAGCTGGTCAAAGTGTACGGTCCATTATAATTTTGGTTAGGATAGACTAATTTTCTAAGAAAGGAGTAGCTGATGCTACGCTGTTGTTATAAAGTGAGCATTAAGTTCAGTCTTATTAAAATTTTATACAAGTATTATATAGTCTAAATTTGTTTCATATTTAAGGTAACTGGTGAAAATATTTTAAGTTTTCAGGTGCTTAAAATGGTACTCAAAAATTCTATATATCTAAAATCCATTTAGCCGTAGGAGTCATACTGTAAAAATTTCAAATTTTGCATATCACTAAATCCTACGACAGTTTCATCAAAGGTTAAAAAAAAAACGAACCTAAGAAAATGCTTATTTAATAAGAAAAACATCTGGTTTTCTAAAATTACTTTAGTAAATCCAGTTAACCACTGATGTTGTTTGTGTGTTTTTCATTCATATACAGTACTGAGACTGATTATTATTTACAAATGTTCCCCAGAGAGGATGTCGTTCTAAAAATGAGTAAAGGAAGTTCAGATGCTTCTGGTAAATAATGTGACTTCTGTCCAGACAGTTTTTTTGTAGTTTTAGTTTCTGGAACCTGATTCAGTCCTGTTTTCTCGATAATTATTCCTCCATCAAAATCCCCATGCTAGTAAATGTCCCAAGCTTTCTTCCTTTCTCTGGATGCTAGGAGTGACACCTAGTTAGTGCAAGAGGATTTCGCACTCTGGCTATCATTTCCCCATAATGAGGGCTTTAACTTCTCTTGATTTTCAGCATTGCTTATCTGCCATTGATTATTACATCTGACCTCTAGCTGCTGGTCCAGAAGATGCAGCTTTCCTATCTTTTATGTGAGATTTTCCAAGTGTCTTAGGTACCTTAGATGCTTACAAAATTTCTTATGGTAGTAGATGAATATGCTTGAGCAGCTAAATATATTCCTGAAAATCAAGATTGTCTCAGCAATTTAGACACAAATTTCAGAATAAGTCAGAAACCATATATGCTCATTTATGTTTATATGAGCTCAAGAAACTGTATATTATCTTTTCTCTTTATTGACTACAATTGGAGATGAGGGTAGTTACCTGAGATTTAGACCTCTAACTTCAGGTACTTAAGATTTCACATATGAATCCTATTTCCACTTTCAAAATGAATGCTGAACTAATTTAGCTACTCTAAAATTATATTCAAAATAGACATTGAAATATACCAGGATATTCAGAAAACCAGGATACTATTCACAAGCTGACATAGTTATTAACCCAAATTTGTCATGCTACTCACATGGTTTATAATGCTTTACAGTGTTACAATTTTTGTGTTCTTCAGTACTGTGACAAAAACCTGCAGAAGCTAAAAAGAACCAAAATCCCTAAAATGAAGAAAGAAAGGCTCCAGGGAGAGCTCACATGGTATAGAATAATCAGATCATTTTCACCCTACCAAGAATTTTCTTTGTTGGGTTAATCAAGAAGTTATTTATAGTGGTATCATATAATATATTTTGGATAAGAGTTATGTTTAGATGTGTGACACATTGCAATCACATTCTTGAAGCTGATATTGATGTCTCTACAAGTGTGTCAATACAAAAGAACTTTTTCTAATAAAAGAAAGATTTCTGGGGCATCACTGTTTCCTCAAGGATGCTGAAGAACTGACAAGAGCATGTCGTGTCATTTATTACCAAGAATACTAAAAAAGGCAGAGGGTCTCAACACTTTCTTCACCTCTGTCTTTACCAGCACTGTTGGGCCCCAGGCCTTGGAAAGAAAAAACAGGTTGATGAAAAGAAAGACCCGCCATCAGTGAAGAAAGAGGTGGTATGTGAATTATTATAGGAGCTTGACTATTCACACAAGAGTGTGAAGAGAGCTAGCTGACATCATTGTGAGGCCACTCTCCATAATCTTTGAGAAAATGTGGAGATTGGGGGATATCCCAGAAGACTGAAAGAAGGCAAATGTCACTGCATCTACAAGAAGAGCTTAAAGGAGGATCCAGAAAGCTATAGGCCCATCAGTCTTACTTCAGTACTTTGGAAAGTCATTAAATGGAGTCCTTCTGGGGGCAATCACAAACCAAATGAAGCATGTGATTGGGAAAAGCCAGTGAAGAGATTCTGACTGGACATAAAAAAACAAGTCACAGGAATGCAAGTGTCTCTGCCTAGGGACAAGAGCACACGTTATTGTGGGTGTTTGTTATAAAGCATTCATATGACCAGAAGCCTCATGTTCATAAGTATTAGCTGTCATGAAGGACTTCAACAATCCTGATGTCTGCTTGGAAGGACAACCCAACAGGACACAAGCAATCCAGAAGGTTTCTGGGGCACACTGATGACAACTGCCTGACACAGGTGGTCAAGAAGAAAGTGAGGGGTGTCATTCCGCTGGACCTCATCTTTACTAACAAGGAAACACTGATCAGAAAATAGAAGAAACATGACAGTAGTTGGAAGCCTTGACTGTAGTTGTTATGAGATGATTTTCATAATCTGTAGAGAAGGGAGCAAGGCAAATAGTAGGTTGTCACTCCTGGATGTCGTAAGACTTTGGCCTGTTCATAAATCTGTTTGCCAGACTCCCTACAGATATGTCATGGAAAAATTTTTGGTGGGGGCAGCTGGTTGATCTTCATGGATTGAGAAGAAGCCACCCTGAAGAGAAGGAACTCAGGCAAAGCAACAAGGTATATGGATGGGCAAACAAGTTCATTCTGACTACGCTCAAATATAAAAAGGAAACATACAAGAAATAAATTCAGGAACAGGTGACCAGGGTTGAAACACAGAAAATACTTTTTTCCTTTTTTTTTTTTTTTTTTTTTTTTTTTTTTTTTTTTTTTTTTTAGTTTAAGTGTGGTCAAACACTGCAACTGGTTGCTCAGAGAGGTTGTGGAGACTCTACCCTTGGTGACATATAAAACCTGACTGGACATGGCTTTGGGCAATCTCATCTATCTGAACTTGCTAGATCTCCAGCAATAATTTCCAGTCTTCATCATTCTATGATTCTGTGACTCTACTATTGTACATGTATTTAGGTTTTCTTGGCCCAGGTGGAGTTATACCCTTCATGCAGAAAAACTGGAAAATGCAAGCAATAAGCCACAACTCTCATTTTACAGTCACATTTTTAACCGTCTACTGTTATACTTCGACACTTCTCTGAAAATATGTATTAGTATTTTATTCAGAATAAAGGTAATATAGAAAAATGAGAGAGAAATGAAAGTAAGAAAATGTGAATATGAGCTATCAGATTTCCTGCTGGAAAACACAGAACAATGTCAGCAAAACTGCCAAGGTCTGGTAAGCAGTTGAGTTATTAACAACGACAAATTGCCAACCATATTGTATTTTATTGGATACGTGACACCCTGTAGGAAACTCCTGCTCCACCACATGCAAAATGGAACTGATATAATTGTACTGTGCCTTCTTGTATTGAGAACTCCATCTATTCATCTTCAGCCAAATTCCACCCACCATGTACCACTTTTAACAAACTCCCCTTCTTTTCTTCTTTCCTGTCTGAAGGCCTCACAGTTTCAAAGATTTTTGCCACTTTTAGAAATATGTGTCAAAGTTACTGGAATCCTTGGACAAAATTCTGCATTTCCAGTTCAAATATTATTCTAAGTTCAGGCTGCCTAAGTAAATTCATTGAGGCCAGAGGTAGAAAATGGATGTTTTGTCAAAACAAATAAAGCCAGATGCAATGACAAAGGGTTGCAGTTTGATCCTGCTTTCCAAGATTGGTCAGAGACACATCTGGAATGGCACACTTTTTGTGCTTCAGATAGAGGGATTACAACTCTGAGAACCAAGGCATACTCTCAGTGGTCCAACAGCAAGTGGTGCTTATGGGGAGGTATGCAGGTAGTCTAGATGTCATTTTGTACAGCTCTCGTAAGTGCCGAAGACATCTTTTCCGTACAAACATCAGAAAAGCTGTGGGATTTAACAAGCTGATATACCTCCAGTCTTGCCTACACTTCTGAACTAGGACAGTGCTTGATTCTTGTTTGGTTATTATTTAAAAATTTTATTTGAGATGCTTGGGTGTAGCTCTAGTTAGTAACGCTGTTCTCAGTTACTTTAACAAAGAATCTGTGCAGAGCAAGAATATATATATTTGCTTTTATTGTTTTTCAAACCAACAGATTTCCAAATACATGTAAACTGTTAATCTATTGGGTTTTGTTTGGTTGATTTTTTTTCCCCTTTTGTTTTACTTCCCCTCCACCCCCTTCTGATGAAATGTTTTACAAATCTGGCACTGTTTTCACCCTATTGTATACATCTTTTGTGTTTCTAGGTTTGTACATAAATTACTCTTGCCATTGATCAAATGTATTTATTTCATCCAAGTTTCTGTAATCTTTATTTTATCTGCTTCCATATTCAACTCAGTTTCTAGTCAAGTTATGAATAAAAAGAAAAAAAAATACTCGTCTGAAGAGAGTCATAATAAATATAAAATATTTCTATCAATAGAAGCTACTGACACTAGAAGTCATTTAAGGGAAAACTGATTCAAATATATAACTGAGATCAGTCAGGGATTTCAAATTGTTTTTTTTCTTTTTTTTTTTTTCTGCGTTCCCCTGTGAGTTTTGTGGATTTAATAAATATGTTGTAGATATATGTATTTCAGTACAAGAATAATAAAGGTAACATCAGTGTTTCATAAAATTTGTTATTTAATATCTGTTTGGGTTTTTTAACAGAGCTATTCCATGATTATTAAAATTCTGTAACATATTCTTTCAAGTTCAAACCTCTAAATATGAATTGTATTTTGGAAATGGAATTGAAGACTGATGAGATTTCATTTATAAAACTGCTGACAGAAATATAATTGTGGCAGTCTGCCTGTAAAGCTTTATTATGTTATGATATACTGTACCTCTATTAACCTGAAAATGGTCAGAACTTTTTTTTTTCTCTTGAAAGGATGGAGCTCTCTCCTTCCTCCTTCCTTCCCCCTTAAATTTGTTTTATCGTTTTATTAGGCCAGATGATATTTCTTGAGAAAAATCCAGTAATATTCACCTGCTTGGAATAAGTGGTGTTAGATTAGTAATGTTAAAAAAAAAAAACCCAGCAGCTCAGTAATTAATACACTGACATACTCATTTTAGCTGCAGATGTAAATTTGTACTTGTATCATAGGAACTAGGCTTTTTATTGAGGTTTAAGAAATTTTAGATTGGGACTCCAGTAATATTGGTGGTGGACACAGAAGACAGAGGGCAGAGAGAGAGTAGAGGAGGAGAGGGAGACACTAGAGACTAGACATTAATATTCTCGAGCTTCATCAGCTGAAGGCATGTTCAAGGGTCTGCCTCTGCCGCTGGTCATTACTGACACCTTGGGAACTTGGACATACTTTTAGGACTCCTTGTTGGCTGTGGTTGCATGCTCCAGAACCTCTCTTGACATCTAGCTCTTCAAGGAACTCAGATTCACTTAGTGTTGCCTTACCATAAGTCAGTGGTGTCAACTACTGGAGTGGGGTCTTTAACTTCCAGCCACTGGGGCGGGAGCAGTGCATGTCCCAAAATACAGCTGTTGTGGGGAAGAGGGCTAGAGAGGGGCTTGGTGCTGAATTGGGACCATGGGTGACAGCCCATGTGACTGGGGCTGCTGGGAGTGAGAGTCTGTGCCTTCCTCAAACTGTGTGTGGTGGGGCACACACGTGGATTCACTGGCAAACTCCAAGCTGCGCCAGCCATGAGTAGGAGGTGCTGGGTCTGGGCAGGGGTATCAGGCAGGTGGAGGGTCTGTGCTGGTATCTGAGGGGACCTGTGAGTGTGGGGTGCCTCTGGGATGGGTGTGTGAGTGCTGTGTGTGCGCAGCGAGCATCCAGCTAGACCAGCCGGAGAGTCAGGGACCCAAGGGGCAGGTAAGGGTGGCCAGAATCTGGGCAGTGGTGATGGGCAGGCAGAGGGGCTGTGCTGGTACTTGGGGGATCCACAAATGTGGATGTGCTTGTGACCCTGGGGAGTGTGGTGTGTGAGCTGCACTAGTGACCTGTCTCTGCCAGCCCAAGAGGAGGAAGAGATGTGGCTGCCTGTGCTGAGTCTGGTGTGAGTCTTGAATGTGGATGCTGCTGAAAGCAGCTGAAAGCTGTCTGAAGGCAGCTACAGCTGTGGCTGTGGCAGTGTCCTGTGTGCATGTATGTGGAATACACAGTCTGTCTTGGTCGATTTGGCCTTTTTCTTTGAGTAGTTCAGCCACCTCCCCGCACAGCACACAGAGTTCTGTGAATCCTACCCTTCAGCATGTAAGTTTTCCACTTCGTGTTTCTGGGAACTGGGAAACATCTAACCAAAAATTCAACTTCTGGAGCTGTAGGTACCACAGCACTTGGGTCAACTGCTTTACTTTTTGAAGCTGCTGCTACTTGTCTAAAGTCTAAATTTTTAAAGGGTCATTTTAAAATGGTGTCATCATGCCTATGTAGAACAGTCTGAGTACCTCTGCACTAGCTTGAGCATTACTCAGAGCTGCCAGCTGCCACCCTTAAGTATCTTGGTATTCCAAAGATCTCAGCTCCCTCAGATGTCTTGGGTGCCTTACAGTCTCATTAACGATGAGATGTTTATAAACAAGCAGGTGAAGGAAGTCCCTAGCAGGTATGCCTATTCAGATTGCAAAACCTAACTATGAGTGACCAAACGTCATGGTGTAATTACTTGTTAATGCATAGGTGTCTAATGTCATACAAGATGTGCCACATTGTCTGCTTTGCCTGAAGGCTAGCAATCACTTCAGTACAATGTAAATCTCCCAGAGATCCTGCACCATATCTCACAGTGCTGAGTAGATGTCTCATATAACCTAGGGTGCCAAAATGGGCAGTAATGCTTGTTTTTGGCCAAATGCATTGAGCCAGACCTGTCTAATTTTAGGTGAGAAAGATAGCTGTACAGACTCCATCTCCTTGTGTAAGAATCTTAGACTCATCTCTCATATGTGTGTTGCATGTAGATTAAGTGTAGTTATTTAGTTAAGTTTATACAGTCTACAGTTCAAGTCTACATTTCGGAGGATTTTCAAAGAGTCTAGACACCTAAAGCTTCCAGAACAGATGCTTGAATACTTATGAAAATTCCATTTGACATGTAAGTACATTTAAATAAAAATTAAATAAAAAATTATTTAAAACCATCTCTGAGTAAAGAAAAAAGACAAAACTGATTTTTATTTTTTTTATTTTTCAATTGTAATTTTAGAAAATTGTTAGAGAAACAATCATTATTTAAAACAAAACAAAACAAAAAAAACAAAACCAAAACCACAACAAATAAAATCCCACAAAACCCCAAAACCACCCTGGAAAGTTCATTATCTGCAACTGCACTTTAATGCTCATTGGTAAGAAACATTTCCATTTCTCTTTCTGGGCTGTATCATTTTTCACTTTTTTGTTTATCTCAACCAAAGGATTGGAAAGAGCATATTACATAAAAATAAGTTCAAACACAACAAATGTGGTAAAGAATACTCAGTCTGTAGAAACTATTGAAGAAACAGTTCTCTGTAGGTAAAAATCTTTGTTTGTGTTGAATTCTGGTGCCACCAGCTTTATTAATTTCCAGTTTATGATATTTGTATTGACTACAAAATGATACTGTAGACAATAAAAGTTAACTATGCCTTAAATTAATTTGATCTTTTTTGGAAAAAAAAACCCTGAAAAACAACAAAACCCAAAACAACAAAACATCTAAATTAAATTTATTTCAAACTAAACTATTTATATTTTCCTTCTCCTTCCCTCTTCCCCTTCCCTTTCACTTTTATCTTCCTTATCCCTTTCTCCTTTCTCTGGACCCTTTTTATTTAGTTCTCCTTTTTTTGACTTTTTCCCTTTTCTTTTTTCTTTTTAATTTTTCTTTTTTTTGTCTTCCTTTTTTCTTCTTTCTTCTGCTTTTTTAATTATTTCTTTTCTTTTTATTTTCCCTCTTTATTTTTCCTTTTCCTCTTCTCATTCCCTTTCCTTTTCCATTCCTTCTTTCCTCTTTTCCTTCTCCACCCTCCTTCTTTCCTTCCTTCCTTCCTTTCTCTCCCACTCTTCTTCCCTCTTTTTCTCCTGTATATTTGGTAGATACACACCCATTTTTGTTTATTTGTTGAGGGCTACTCTATGCAGACATATGAACAATATTATTCGTTGGCTATGTCCTGGCTGCTAAATAAAAAAGAACTGAGTGGTACAGTCTTGTCTACGTTAACTTTTACGCAGAGGTCCTGCTGTGATCTCAACACAGAACTTTGACTTGGCAATATATGGGAGAGACTTAGCTAGAGTCACCCAAAACAGGCTGAGAGAGCAAGTTAGCAATTAACTAGTAGGAATTTAATTGGAAATCCAATCCTTGATCTCACTCTCTGATCTTGCTTTTACCTATAGACAGGTGTACCCTGTACTATGCTGAATTAAATACTGAGACTATCTCATATTACCCATAATAATGTGCTTGGTTTACTATTGCTTAACCAAAACACTTATTAATATCTAGTATAATTTCTCTGAATAAAGTCTCAAAGTTTCAGAATGTTTGAAGAATTTGGTTGCATAATAAATACAAGACTATATCTAAATGACTTGTGGTGAGCTCTCTGTCCTTGTCCCTTCATTGTGTAAACTGAGGATTAAGTCAGCCCACAGGGAGGAGAGAAATAGTGCACAGTCAAGTCTGATATGGGACATATACTGTCTTGAGGGATAAGCCTGGAAGGAACAGCCAAATTCTCCAGTTTAGGTACTGTCTTTGAGCCCTCTACATCACTGTATACGTGTTTAGAAAATAAGTTTCTGCTTTTGTACAAATGATACGTTTTAATCCGCAGAAACCCAAAGAGTTGCATAGAATTTTCACTGGCTTTCTGCTGCAAAACAGGAAGGAAAAAAAACCCAAACCAAACCCTTGAACTATATTTTCTTTCTCATGACTGTATGCTTAGCCCATTGGTTTAATTTTACAAGGTAGGGTGAATGCAATTTGCAAGCCGACTAACAATGGCTAGTGAGAATTAAGTTAAAAGATCTTTAATGGAAAGAATTTGTCCATGCAAATGCAGATTAAGGGTCTTTTTCTTTCAGATTCTCCTGATGGTTAGTTTTGGTGCTGTAAGAAATTATTTTTCCATGGTATCCTGGTTTTGGCTGGAATAGAGATAATTTTCTTTCTAGTAGCTGGTGCAGTGCTGTGTTTTGGCTTTAGTCTGGGAATAATGCTGATAACACACTAAGGTTTTAGTTGTTGCTTGGTAGTGCTTACCCTGATCAAGGACTTCTCAGTCTCTCATGCTCTGCCAGCGAGGAGATGCACGAGAAGACAGAAGGGAGCAGAGACAGGACGCCTGACCCAAACTAGCCAAAGGAGTATTCCATACCACAGCACGTCATGCCCAGTATATAAACTGAGGGCAGTTACCTGGAAGGGACTGATTACTGCTTGGGTTGGTCTGGATATTGATCAGTGGGTGGTGAGCAATTAGTCTATCACTTGTGTTTAATGTACTTTTTCTTCCTTTCCCCTTTTAGTTTTATATTCTCTCCTCTTGCTATTTTCCTTATTATTATTATAAGTAGTATTATCCTGTACTTTAGTTATTAAATTGTTCTTAGCTCATGGGGTTTATATTCTTTTGATTCTCCTCCCCATCCTGCCTGGGAGCAGGAAGCGGGGGGAGTGAGTGAGTGGCTGTGTGGTACTGAGTTGCTGGCTGGCGTTAAAGCATCACACACGGGAAAGTGTTATTAAAAACCTCTGAAACATTAGCTCATAAACTCTTAAATATTTCTATTGTTATATATACAGATCACTTTACCAATGTGGACTGGATGCAGTAGTTGCTTATATAATTTAATGATTGGATTAGTTTTTTGCTATTCAAAATCAGATTTTGTTAGTAAACAGCAGTTCCTTTGTTTCTAAAGGCATATAAGTTTGGGAAGTCTCTTTTTGTGTGAACTGGATGTAACATCTAATGTTTTTCCAAATCTGAAATTATATGAAGGCTTATTATTTTGTAGTATGTACTCACTGGTGTCTCGGGTAAGTAAGAATTCAGTTCAGCTTGTAATGTCTTCTGACTTCCATAGTATCATTCCACCCTGGCCACAGCAAAAGTCAGAGTACAGCCCAAAGAATTTCCTTTCTGTAGCTTGTGTTAAGCATAGGGAATTAAATACATGGGTTCCACCTGGGTTGTCTTTTAAGTACTCCATATTTTTCAATGGTGATGCAGAGAGATCTTTTTGCTTGTCAGCAGTGACAAGCAGGAGAAACTTGCCTATTAACTTACCTAAAAACTAAGCCCTATTAGGGCTTACCAGATACATCTACTTTAATTCTCTGGCAAAGGACTGTTTGCTACATTCCATTCTGCCTTCTTCAGTAGTGCACCCCAAAATAGAGATCAGGTGAACTGTATTAGTGATGATAAATGTTAACAAACAGATTTACTGGGAAAATTTATTAGGAACATATGAAATTTTACATAGTTTTGACATCTATATTTATAATTTGATACATAAATTTCTATAAATAACAAGTTTTATATAGATATACAAAACATATAGTTTTATAACTGTATGTATATAATTACATGTGTATTATGTACTTTATATCCCTCTTGATATAAATTCACTGCCTCTTATATTTGCCCCAGCTACTAACAGCAAACTTGACACACATAGCAAATTTGAAGATACCCTAAGGATGCAGATTTTTTAGAGTATTTAACTTACTTTTTAAAGTGCAAGCCCTCCTTGCTCATAACTGTAATGAAACTGGTGCACTGCTATAATATTCCATTGGTTCTGTGAGGCTTAAAGTATTGGTATAATCCCTGATCTTAGAATTTGTCTACTCTATGTCTGCTGGGTCTAAGCAAACTGAAGGATGCTGAGGTGTGTTTCTTATTTTAGTCTTACTCTGGAATTGAATTTCCTCTTCATCCTGAGTTTTATTAGTGTACTGCAAGCCACATTTATTTGCAGCACAGATGTGCAAGGCAAGGTATGTGTGGTGGGTACCTAGGGGTGGGTAAAGGAATTGAGAAAATTATTTCTATAATGGTTTCTGAATGTCAGGATGCTTCTATTAATATAGTTATATTTCAGTTTCTGCTGAAGTTCACTAGGAAAGAATTTACTTGAAATATTCTTGTTCAATGCTTGCCACATTACTGTAATGTAAAACTGTGCATGGGTCTTTTACAAATCGTGGGGTTAACTGAATTTCTAGCGGTAGAAAAGAAAGTAGAGTGCTTACCACAAAACTGCTCATCCACCAGTATCTGTCAAGCCTGGATCCTTGATAATATTTTCAAGCTCAAAACTTTCCTTCATGTGTCTAGACGCCCCATGTTTTGGTGCCACTATGTAACAGTACACATGGCACAGCGCTGATTGTTCACTGCGTTATCTGTTGAATGATAGTATAGCTTGAGTATATGCCTCTTACTAACATCATCCCACTGCTCAATAAAAAAGTGCAATTCTTGTGTTCTTTGAAGTTAAAGACTGGTCTGGTTTTCCTCTTACGGGCAGCTTTCTCCAAATACCTTTGCCTTTTAAACTCCAAATTTCTTAAATTTGTTTTTTCATGTTAATATTTAAGCCCTTCTCAGCTTTACCTTGTGAAAGGACAAGCTGAAATTTCTTATATTTGTGAGGATTACTAAGTGAAATCAAATATACTGCTTGAAGTCAGCGAGGCTTTTTGCCCCCAAGTTTTATTCCTTAAAATTTTACTCCTGGCCAAAGGCAGAAAACACTAGGTTGGCAATTCAGGCTCTTAACGGAACAGCTGCTGAGAAAGCAGATAGGGGGTGGGAGGGGAGGGAGAATCAAATTCTTACTTTTTTTTTTTTATTTTTTTTTCCCCCTGGACAAAAACAATGCTGAACACTAAAGTTTTCTGTTCATCTATTGTCCTTGCTTGAGTTCTTCGTTTTATTGTTCATAAAATGACTCTCTCAAACTCTGAAAAACAACATGAAATAATACATAACCTCAGTTTTATTGTTTTCAAACTTTGTCTCAAACTGTTTCCTTTCAACAAAAATTTGTTTTTACTGAAACAATTTTCAGTTTTCACTTCTTTCTACCAGAGAGCTGTTTTTCATAAAAGTTACTTTGAATCAATGAAACAGTAAATATCAGGAAAGGGGAAATTAGTCTGAACAGTCAAGCCCAATTTTGTTCAGATTTTTGGATTAGTTGTTCTTTCTGGAAAATGAAAGTCAAGGAAGCTTTTTTATTAAACAGATATAGGTATTTGATTAGCTCATAATCTAAGGGTTTTTTTTTTTCATTAGACCTTACTCAAACAAGCTTCTAAAACATGTTCTTATAGTTGTGTGCATGAAGTTCATTTAAAGTCCAAACAGGTAAATCCTTTTGCAGGTTATTTTCACCATATTGTTTATAATAGATGTACAATCTGCCCAACATGTCTACTTCAGACCCTTTGACATTATAAAATATAGAAGAGGTCATTTCTTATTGTCTTGGGCAACATTTTATCTTCAAAATCAACCATTGAACAGGTAAGTGTGTATTTCAAGACAATTCCCTGCCTTTCAAAGGTCAGTGTGGTTCAGTGGCAGTAGACTTTACTGTTTCTGAAGTGCTTTGAAATATCTCAGGAAAAAAGTAGAAAATATTACTGTATGAGGGTGTCTTTTGTTTGGTTGGTAGGTTTTGTTTTGATTTTGGTTTTTGTTTTGTTTTGTTTGGTTGTTTTTGTTTTGGTTTGGATTTTTCTTTTTTTCTCCACCCCCCTGTTGTCCGCCCCCTGCACCCCTCCCCCCCGCAACAGAAATAATTAGAAAAGAAAGGCAGTCTTCTTCCTGAGAGATTTAGCTGTTTCCTTACAAGCATAATATGAACCATAGTCCAGTTTCATATATAACTAGAAAACACAGACATATATATATAAAAATATGCATAAACTGGATTAGGAAGACTAATCAAAACCATACAAGTTTGCTAAAGATCAAATAGTATAGGATTTACATTTTCTGGTGGAACTGCTATTATTGTTGTTTGGAAAATACCTTATACGAAACATGTCTGAGTGTCATGCTGGATTTGACCCAGATTCAAACTGCTTTAATTGATTCATGATGAAAACTCCAGTCTCTTGAAAAGAACACACCTGCACATCTTTCAATAGTCAGACTTTTGTTAATGTCAATAAAATTCAGATAATTCAACGTGCTTAAGAACAGACATTTCAATTTTCAGATCGTATGTAATTCAGGAAGTAGAAATAGAAAATAAGACAACAAATCCTAGTTTCCTATTTTTATATTCTTTTATTAACTGCATTTGTTTATACTTAAAATAGTTAGAACCTCACTACAGTGTATTCAATGGATCAATTAAGATTTCAAAAATTAATATAGAAAGCCTTAGCCTTTATCATATTAAACACTTTAAAAATTGTACTTTGGCCTTTAATTTGTTCTGTCAATCCAAATGTAAATAAACAAACTTATCGATAGAACATGTGAAAACAATATCTAATGATATAGCTGTGTGAGACAACTATTCCTGTTATCCATTCCAAGTAAAGTGACTCTAATATGGACAATAAATAACATAATACTTATTTTTTGTTAGGTTTTGTTTTTGTTTTTGTTTTTTTTTTCTTGCTAAATCATAAACAGTACTATCTAAGGATGAATGAAATATGACATTAAGCTGTTTGATTTCTTTTACATCAGCTCTAAAGGAAAAATAAAAGAACATTTAATTTTCTCTAAAATAAAAAATTTAAATTCTGTCTGCTGCTCACTCATTCATTGATGTTCTTAGGAAGTTTAGGAAATTAGGTTGGAATGTCTCCATCTGGAATAGCGATTTTAACAGGTCTGCTTTGCATTATCCATCTCTTTTCTTTGCTTCCTTTTATAATAAAATATACTTGTCTTATGCTTATTAATTTTATATGTGGGCATAATTGAGTTAGGTGGATGAAACTTGACACCTACATGAACTATCGTGTATTTAGAAGGGCAGTGCAGCTGAAGACGTCAGCAAGAAATATCACTTCTTTTTGTCACCTTTTGGGAGATTTAATAAATATCCTTGTTACCTGAACCAAGATAACCTTTTTTCCATCATTTAGGGAGTTAACTAACAATGATCATCCCAGGACTCTAGTTCATTAAATAGGACAAGTAGCATGAGATACCTGATTACTCTAAAACCAGTACAGACTTATCATTGAACATCTTACTACAGATTTGGGTAATAATGCAACCCACCAGTCTGTTGACCAGAAGATGAGCTAGTAAATATGGAGGTAAATTCAGTATACCACTCAAAATTTTAAAATTTAAGTCCTGTTCTGAAGACTTTTAGGTTTAAGATAAATACGGAAAGAAATCATGTAAAACTCGGAAATCAAAGCATTAGTATTTTACTCAGTTTCTAGGAAATTATTCATTGTGCTGAATTTAAATCCATGGTGAATTATCTAAGGCAATTAGGACATCACAGCTTTTTCAGTCTGTCTGTTAGTAACAAATGAAGGCTGCAGCAGATTTATGTAAAATTAGAACTTGCTAAGATTTATTATAGTCTTCAGCATTCATAAAACCTTTCCTGTTAAACCCTCCAACATATTGTATCCTGGCAAGAAACCAGCAATTTATGATAGCTGCCTGATATTAATTAATAATTTAGCCTTTACAATTGTCCTGGCCTTTATCCTAGGAGTGCTTTTTGTGAGCTCTGTCAGTTTATTAGCAGATGCACTGCAGGCAATTAGAAGGTGTCATCTTCTTACAGTCTTGTTGCCTGTTCACCTATTTAATAAAGCATTGTCATTGCTTGCATTTGGTACTGTTGATCAGGTACAAAAATACACCTCAAATAAGAGATAAACTCTTTAAAATGGCTCTATTGTCATAGGAAATATATGTGGGGAGATAACTTTATTTAGTGGGGACACTAAACATGAAGTAAAAGATTGAATCTTGATTTGATTTCTCCAACACAGGACATGAAGATTTAAAGTCAAAAGAGGATGCAGGTGACAGTCTGGTCATTTATTTATCATTTTGAATAAAAAAATTTGAAATGATTTTGTTATAAATAACTTCAGTAGTTTTAGGTTTTAGTACACAGTGCTGTTCTGTATATTTCCCCCTCTCTTTTATTTCTTTTTTGTTTCTAATATCTGAATGATGAGAGAACAAACCATAACACAGTGAATAAGTAGAGATATATTTAGCATACATAGAATCATAAAATAGTAGAATGGTTCGGGTTGGAAAGGACCTTAAGATCATCTAGTTCCAACCCCCTGCCATGGGCACAGACACCACTCAATAAACCTTGTCGCCCAAGGCTCTGTCCAACCTGGCCTTGAACACTGTCAGCAATGAAGCATTCACAACTTCCTTGGGCAACCCGTTCCAGTGCCTCACCACCCTCACTGTAAAGAACTTCTTCCTTATATCTAATCTAAACTTCCCCTGTTTAAGTTTGAAGCCGTTACCCCTTTACAGTCCCTAATGAAGAGTCCCTCCCCAGCATCCTTAGAGGCTCCCTTCAGATACTGGAAGGCTGCTATGAAGTCTCCACGCAGCCTTCTCTTCTCCAGGCTGAAGAGACCCAACTTTCTCAGTCTGTCTTGATAAGGAAGGTGCTCTAGCCCTCTTATCATCCTCGTGGCCCTCCTCTGGACTTGCTCCAACAGCTCCATGTCCTTTTTATGTTGAGGACACCAGAACTGGACACAAGACTCCAAGTGAGGTCTCACGAGAGCAGAGTAGAGGGGCAGGATCACTTCCTTTGTCCTGCTGGTCATGCTTCTTTTGATGCTGCTCTGTCTTGATAAGGAAGGTGCTCTAGCCCTCTTATCATCCTCGTGGCCCTCCTCTGGACTTGCTCCAACAGCTCCATGTCCTTTTTATGTTGAGGACACCAGAACTGGACACAAGACTCCAAGTGAGGTCTCACGAGAGCAGAGTAGAGGGGCAGGATCACTTCCTTTGTCCTGCTGGTCATGCTTCTTTTGATGCTGCCCAGGATACAGCTGGCTTTCTGGTCTGCAAGCGCACAATGTCTGCTCATGTCTAGTTTCTCATCAACCACCACCCCCAAGTCCTTCTCCACAGGGCTGCTTTGAATCTGTTCTCTACCCAGCCTGTAGCTGTGCCTGGGGTTGTGCTGACCCAGGTGTAGGCCCTTGCACTTGGCTTGGTTGAACTTCATGAGGTTGGCATCAGCCCACCTCACAAGCGTGTCCAGGTCCCTCTGGATGACATCCCTTTCCTCCAGCATATCATCTGAACCATACAGCTTGGTATCGTCAGCAGACTTGCTGAGGGCACACTCAATCCCACTGTCCATGTCGCCAACAAAGGTGTTGAACAAGACAGGTCCCAACACTGATTCCTGAGGGACACCACTCATTACTGTTTTCCAACTGGACATTGAGCCATTTACCACAACTCTTTGTGTGCGGCCATCCAGCCAGTTCTTTTTCCACTGAGTGGTCAATCTATGACATACATGAAGAGCTCTCAGAAATATTTGAGGTTTCCTAGTAAAAATGATCATACTAATTTTAGTAATGTTTTGAAAATTCTTATTTCAAATTAATTCAATGTATTTACTGTTAAATGTGATCGTATGTAATTCTTCCCACAGAGGATGTTTTCCTGCTCTGTTTGGAAAGCATTTTGGGCACAAAGTAGTTGACATGAGGTGTGGTATATTGTACACAGAAAAAGCACATTTGCAATTTTTTATATTGAATGTAATGATTTCCAGCTATGTAATATGTATTAAATTGCACAGTAGTGATTTTTATCCACTATTACAAACCAATCTTTCAAAGTGTGAAAATACGTTATTTATACATAAATGTAAAATATAAAAATTATTTAACACTTTATAAACTGCATGTAAATTCATTTTTAATATAAAATATACCCCCAATATCTGTAAAAGTAGAAGTTTTTAAATTAAAAATAAAAATCTTTTATAATCTCATCTAATGAATGCAAAGAAAAATACAATAAAGATGTACTGAATGATGAATATGGAAGTTAACAATGAATATTTACTTTATAATACTCAGCCAATATAAATAATAAAAAAATAAATTCTAAAAGCATTCTTGGTCTGAAGAGGTCATTTTATGGCAAGAAAACTGAAATTCCTAAACATTTGCTGAATAACTAGCTCAGGCAGTTACAAAATCCACAAAGATTTTCTTAGATATGCATGTTAAAATGCTTTACAACTTAAGAATCACAAACACTTACTAGAGCAAGCCTGGGTTTATCTTTTACAGTGCATATGAAAATCGTAAGTTCATGTATGCCAGTGAACTCACAGTGAAAACTGAGTAAGCAGAGAGCAGCAGCCTGGCAATATTAAAGCAAATTTTAACGGCAATTTAACTTTAGGATAAGTATTAACCTCACGAAGACAAGAAATATTTTGTTATTAATATATTTAAGACAGTATTCTTTTTTGCTTAACAGTAGCAGCTGCATGAAACTTTTTATGGTACACAAAAATGTAAGCGTAATCTCTTTCATCTGAAGTCCAATAATGGAGAATCTTTTACTTGATTGGTATGTACTCCTTTTTGACTAAATCTAGGGAAGGAACTTTACACACCTGCTTGTAAAGGAGTTCTTTGGTTCGTTGTCCATTGTCTCTCATTTTGGTTAGTATGGGATCATCTGAGAGAATCTGTAATGAAAACTGTCTTCATCTCCAGGAATTTCTACAGTTATACCTGGACAACAAGCAGTAAGACCTAAACTTGACCTAATTCTAATCCAATGGCATTAACTGTTTTCAGAATTAATGGTTAACAGGTATCTTTGCAGTACACATTGTGATCACATTTTTGCCTTTTTACTTCTCAAAAGTACTGCAACTTTCTGCAGTTGCTTCAATATTCTATGTCTGCAAAATACAATTAAACACAAATAATGCTTTTTCACGTTTCATTAATTAAGAAAAGAGACTGGATAGAAATATATAGAATTAGCCACCAATATTTTGAATATTTTGATTACAGTGCATTTGTCTCCATTTATTTTTTTTTTTACTGTCATGTCGTCATTTCGCTTACTCCTGTTCTTTCTTCTATGATGAATGACATATGTTCCTGACAGACACAGTATGTAGAACTAAAAGACCATATGTTTAGGTTACTGAACTTTTTGCAGGATATACAAAATCATGCAAATAAAAAATACCAACATTCTTTCCACCCCTGCCCTTATTCTTTGGTTTAAAGACTAATAAGCAATCCGTCCAAGCACACACAAAGCTAAATCCATCCCCTAGTTGTTGCAATCTAAAAGTTATGTATCCAGTGCAATCTAATTACAGGATTGCAAGTAAACAAAACTTTCAGTGAGAATGCTTATGAATTAAATGCAGTAATAATTTTTTTCCTGAATATTGAAAAATATTGTATATAATGAAAAATATGAAAAGTGGAAGCACAAGTGACAGAGTGACAAACCTGAGGAAACCCATCGTAAATTAATCATTACGATGTAAAAAACATACACAACAGTAATGACACACTTGCTTGGTGGCTCCTTTCTCCTATAAGCAGTAGTTCTTCCACGTAGTTGACAGAGAAAACATTAAACTGCAGACATGAGTTCACTAACTAATTTTTAAGAATGATCCTTGAAAGATGAGTCCAGCAGAGAAACGAAGTGATAATTGGAAAAAAATAATACTGTAATGCTTCAGTTCCCTTATTCAAAATCAAGGAATAAAAACTCCATGACAAACATAAATATTCTGATTGTTACTTCAGAATAATCTTTGCTTGGATTAATTAAATTCCTATGTTGAAGATGTAGCTAGGAAAATTTTGCTTGGTAGTTCAGTAGGGGATTTTTTCTGTGTGTGTGTGTTTGAATGTATATATGTATATAAAAAGAACAGTGCAAATGGCAGAACAAAAATGTTTGTTACAGCTTTGTTTATCTCACAAAAGGTCTTCACAGAATCACTGGAAGGGACTTTTGGAAATTATTACTAGTAGCATATGGAATAACTTACTCTATGAAGTTCATCCATCCCTTGTCCA
This sequence comes from Nestor notabilis, assembly GCF_000696875.1. Lineage (NCBI taxonomy): Eukaryota > Metazoa > Chordata > Aves > Psittaciformes > Psittacidae > Nestor > Nestor notabilis. The sequence goes on from NW_009936749.1 coordinate 32,173, forward strand.
TCCCTTATAGCCTGATAACACAAATCACAGGAAAAGATGAAACAGGTATTCCCTTTTTTTCCCAATATATTGTTTTGTTCACCATTTAAGATTATTTTAAAGTATGCCTTTAGGACTATTGACAAATACATCAAAATACACTTTCTCATAGATCGCCTACTGTATGGCATCTGCTAATTTGTTGTTACGTAAATCTCACATGGCTGAATTTCTGTTCATCCATTCAGCATCTTCAAAATCACAATAATCAGGGGACTGATTTTATTTATTATTGGTTTCATCAGTATAGAAAGATTTATCAGCCTCCTTCTGATAAACTGCTTTTGTAACTTAACAGTCACTGACAGTTATTTGTCTGTAGCCTGTCTAGGAATTATCAGGCTCTATGGTATGATTTTGGATAATAAAATCAATTTCATACTGTCGCAAACAGCAGGTTGGGAAAGATTTACTGAAATTTGCTTAAAGGCTTCAAATAAAAGAGTGGGGAAAATTTGGACAATCGTAACTCTGTTATGCAGAAGATAGCCAAAATACGGAATCATACCACAAAAAGAAACTCTGTCACATCATTTTAAATTGTCTTATTGGCAGATACTGTTCCTGTCACAAGAAGAAATAAGGTCTAGTAAAGCTGAAATGACTTTATCCAAACCAGTGAAGGAAGCCCAGAATAAATCTGTAAAAGGACAACTCTTAGATGAACTGATATGTTGTCTTCTTTATGGGAAAATAATCCTTTTAAAATTATATATTTATAATCACATAAAAGCTAACAATAAAAATTAAGGTTGGGAAGAAGTTGTGTATTGTCATCCTTGACAACAATAGATAACAACAAGATTTTTCAGTGTTATATGTCAGAATATATCTTTTTAT
>NW_009936750.1:0-50579 GCF_000696875.1 Nestor notabilis
GCGGGGCGGCAGCGTCCCCCGGCTCAACGCGTGGTGCCGGTGAGGGGAGAAGTGCAGCCGGGGTGGCCATAGCCTCTGCCTGGCGCAGCTCTCCTCTCCAGAGCCGGTTCGTGATGTTCTGCTCTCCCGTGGTGTTATAACACCATTTCATAAGGTTGTGGTGGTTGTATCTATTTTTTTAGAGGATGTGATTTCTAACATACAGCCATATGTATCTATATAATAGGCCAGATTCATCCTTGGCTGATGCACAACCGTAAATAATTTGTTCAAAACGATCTCAGCTTAAGTTTCTTGGCCCAGTATCTTTTCTTTCTTTGTGTGTGCTTTGAAATTGGCTTCTCCCTCTGTGCTGTTTAGCTCTGGGGATCAAATTCTTGTCTTGGTTGCACATATATAAAAGCAGAATGCTTACGTGGGAATAAGTGACATTGCAGGGTTGAGAGTAGAAAGAAGGGTGCAACTTAACCTCCTAATAGTACTTCCTAGCTATGAAATATATCAAGGCTGGCTTTGTAAACAATATGCTGTTCCAAATAAGGTTATATGGATTAGTTCTCTTGATTGCAAGTCTTAATCAAAATCAGCTGACTTTAAACACTGTCTTAAAACCACAGCTAGTCAGTGGTCTTGAGAATCTCTGCCTTTAATTCAGCTTTGATGTGAATTTATGTAGCCTCCTTGACTTGGTGTTACACTCACTCAGAAGAACATGTGTCAGGAAGGTCTGATACTCCTTTTCTCAGATCTCTGTACAGTAGTGCATCACTTGAATAATATCTGTTTTACGCAGGGTGGGATTCATCTCATGTAGCTTTCCTCAGGCTAGGTGGCTAGTCTAAAGCAGTTTTGTAGGTTTTTTTCTGTAGTCATCTCCAGAGAATAATTCATCTTGCCTCTCTCTGCATGGGCTGGGTTTCTCTCCAAGCACTGCTAATTCTCCACTGTCAACAGGGAAAGCCCAGGAGACTGGCATATGATAGGTGCCTGTGTTTTAGATGGCTCAAGTTAAATGAGATAAATTTTGCTTGTGGATACAGTGGTGCCCTGACTGGGTACTTATTGTACTGTGTTTTGTGCCACCATAGCTAGAGATATTCCAGCCAGCCGTGTTGATGAACAAGGCTGTTCAGATGATACTCAGAAGCACCATCTTCTCAATTTCATATTTTAAGTGCCAGTTCATCATATTCATGCCCTTCTGCCATTTACTGCTCATGATGGGTTTGGCGTCTAAGCCCCAAGTATATAGTTTATGCATTACTTGTTTTATACCCTGTGGTGCACCCTGTAATGTGTAACTTGTTATTGTGTTAATTCAGACTAAAGAGGCCAGAAAGCCAGCTAAGATGGGAGCCTCGCTTTATACCTGAATCCCCAGGTTTGAGCTTTCTGGCACGGATGTTACTTAATAACCAGTCTCATTCAAACTTCAAGTTCTCAGCCTGGGCCCTCCTCTGGCCAGTCTTACTTGAGAAATCAAGGTTAGCTGCTTTAATACACTGGTGACACCTAACTGAGCCTCGAAAATCTTCCCCTAGCTTTTAGTGCCTATGTCAGTACCTAGAAGAGGTAAAGTGGAAAAAAAATATCACTTTCCAGTGGCAATAAAACAGTTTTAGCCCTCTTTTCCTTTCAGTATGAAAATTTTAGGAGGAGCTACCAGGCCTTTACAAGAACTCAATGTATCACTGCTTTATTGTTGCCTGATGCTACAAAATTAAACTGCCTTTGTATGTGAAAGTTTTTTTTAAACCCCTTCCTGGCTAATTAAAGATGCCCTTGTTGGAGCTGTCTTGAGTGAAAGGCATTAGAAACGTGAGTAAAAATGGAAATTTTCACTATGTCAAACTAAAAGTTTATTTGAAAAATTACAGTAAAACATTCTGAGAATTTTAAGGTTATAATCCGTGAAGTTTTGACAGTCCTTTTGCACTTGCAGAATGTAAATGCATGTATAAGGCACATGGAAAATGTATTGCATATTAGTGATTTGGTAACACATAGTCGGTACAAATCTCAGTGTAGCACTTTCATCTGGAAAGATCAGCCTGCCTAGCCACACAGGTCAATCAGAGAAAATAAAAGAATAACCTTTTATACTTTTGACAGGACGGACCTTTCCAAAGAAGGGTCAGACGTGTGTCGTGCACTACACAGGTAAGGCATGTTCTGAATATTCTCTCGATACCAACTGCCTTGCTTTCAAGAGTGATTTCCCATTTCAGCTGTTTGTTGCATTTTTCGCTTTGTTCTGTCACTCATAATCCATTTGAGTATGTTCTGATGGGTTTCCTGAATATATTTCACTTGTAGCTAAGTGGTTCAGGCTACAGTCTCTGCATGTTCATGGTAGCAGATGTGCTGAGTGTGGCGTTCAGTGGTGAGAGGCTAAGAGATGAAGCTGTGGACCTGATTCTCTAAGCCATTGTACTAGCTAACGAAATTGAGCATGAAGCAGTGAAAATGTTGGGTCCATATTTTTCCAGCCTCTGATCTTGATACAGACAATTAATGATTGTATATATCTTAAAAGCATGTGTCTATATATTGGCAATAAAATTTATTCCAGATTGCAGAGATCAATACAGGGTCTGTTTAACACCTGCTTTATGGACTTGTATGAATCTTAAGCGGTGAGTTGGTTAATGGAGCTGTTCGTGCTGCACCTTTGCACAGAGGGAAGATGTCCTTTAAATCAGTTCGTAACATCATGTTCTGTATATAGTTATGTAAATTGTCAAAAGAATGCAAAGGCCTCTGCATTCTTAATCCCCAGCTGGGAAGTTCACATCAAGAGTTGCCATTTTATGTGGTGATTTCCTTAAGAAGGCAAAATGTAGGTGATGGGGGAGATTGACAGCTACTGATCTGGGCCTAGACCTGTGAGGTGATGTTTCCTCCTAGCATTCAGTATAAGAAGAAAGTACTCACTGGTAACTGTTGCTTGCTTTTGGTTTTGTACTTGTTTCTGTAGCTTACAACTGGAGCAAGGTTGGAACACTTCCCTGTAATTATAACTAATGAAGTAAACCTATTTGTGTTTTCAAGAAGTTTTTTGATTTAGTTTCATTTTTATCACTCTTCAGGGAGTTAGTGCACTGGTTTGGGATGTAGGATGTCTGTATTTAAGTTCTAGTATATTTGTATATTCAGAGTATTTTGATCTGATGAGGATTTGTAGTTTGAATTATAAGTAGTTGAATACATGGGTCTCCCGTGCCAGTCTCGGCTCTTACAGACTTTCCTCTGCAACTTAGTTCTGGAAATAGATGTTTTGAAACTATTTTTGTGAAGATGTTGAAAGATATGTTTCAGTTCCTGTCCAAACTTCAAAAATTTTATGAAACAAAATTGTCACCTCCCACCCCCAGTTAGTTTGAGATAAATTTAAGTGTCAGAACAGAAATGGGAAAAAAACCCAACAAATGAGGCCAGTGGCTCCCACAAAACTCAGTTTTGCTGGATAAATTCCTAGAGAGTGTGAATGGTAAATGTGGAAAGATAACAAGATGCTGCATACTCTTATTGATGTTAGATACCGTCTTAGATGAGGCTATCATAAGCTGGCTTTGACATAAAAGACTTTATAAAAACTCATTAAATCAAACTCTAGCGTAAACTGTGCTTCCTCCATATATCTTTCTGTTGGTGCTCTGCAACCTCTCTAACTCTCAGATTACAGATATCAGAAAAAGCTCATCCTTTCAGTTCCAGTGCTGTGGCAATATCTAAGCAGTCTTCGGTGGTAACATTTTTAAAGGGGACCCATGGTTAGTGGATAAAGTGTTTTCTTCCAGTGGTCTGTGAAGCATGTAAGAAGGATGGCATATGAATGTCAAGTTTTAATTTAAAACTATTCTATCTGAATACAACATAACTTCTTTTTATACTGATGCAATTCCAGATATGTCTGGGATTCATCTTGAAATGATCTGTCTTATTTATATGATCTTATTAGGCTTCACTGCACTTAATGCTTATCGTTACCACACTCCTGTGAGTCCTGCTTTAGGAGACGGGTAGTGAAGTTAGAGATGTCTGCAGATATATCCATAACATCTGTCTTTTCACCTAAAATTGGACTTAAAATTAAGACACCTAGGTGCAAGGAAATGATCCAGAAATTCTGCTTTCCAGAGCTGCTTAATACTGGGAGTGTGTAAAACTCACAAGTTGTTCAGCCCTTGTGTCACTCTGGAGCTGGGCAGATATATGTAGGGAGGTGTGGTGGTCTGGGAAATGAGGGAACCACGCACTGACTGGACCGCACCAAGATCTAGAGGTCATTTGGATCCCCAGAAAAGCCTAACTTCACTGGAGTGCTCCGAGTCCAGCTCTGAATCCAGCATCAAGCACAGCAGAGAGCCACTTTAAGTCAAAAACACTGTCTGTGGGGAACCTACTTTATGCATAATAACCAAACAGTTGTTTCAGACATGGCAAACCTATGCTCAGTTACCTTTTCCAACAGAAGAGTCATAGCTGTGTTTCACAGAATGTCAGTACGGTTTGGGTTGGAAGGGACCTTAAGGATCATCTAGTTCCAAACCCATTGCCATGTTTGCCACATCCTTAATTGCAACCATTATCTTTTCGAGGAGGAGAAAGCTGAATTTTCCTGCTCCTTCCAGTTTAGCTTGGGACGTTCAGCAGTGAAGAATGGAAGAGCCATGGGCAAGAAAAGGAGCAGGCAAGAGGATAATTGGTTCAGGCACTCATGCAGGAGTATTGAAGGAGTTGTATTCCAGTCCCTGGCTTCAGGGACTAATTTTGTACTTTTTTAAATCCAGTGATTTTCCCCTACACTGGTGCCTAGTCTTGACAGCTTGCTAGGCTGTGTAACTTCCTGCAGTGGCCCTACCTCTCTCATACCAACGCACACACTATGTGGTGATGCAGCTCCTTAGCACAAACATGGTTGGTTCCATGATTCCTTGAAGGGCTAGGATTTTGGCATGCATAGAAAAGACTTTGCCTGTCTACTAATTATTCATGTCTTGAGAGGAGACTAGAAGGGGCTTGCTTCTGCCCGAGCAAGTTAGGAGTTTTTAAGAAGACTCAAATGAGGAGTGGGCTGTGGACTCTATTTTGTCTTACTTCCCCATCTTGCCTTCCCTCTCCAGGGATCTCATAGATGTGCATGCACCATGTGATGGGGAGTAATGGTAGAGAGTATGGACAGGAGGGGACTGCTCATAATACAGGAGTAAAAGGCCTGTGACTTTCTTCTGAAGTGTCTTTGGGGGGGAAAAAGGCTTTTAGGAGCAAGCTGTCTGGATGTGTTGTCCTGGCAGTCCATGCAGAAAAAGTTCGGAGAGTGCTAAAGGCTGGTGCCCTAGGTATTTGTCCTGTCTGCTCATCCTCCAGGATGCTCATCTTAAGATTCATGCATCGCCAAGGTAGGGATTCAGCAGGGTAGTTTCTCGTCTGACGTCCCTACATGTTCTGGAGAAGTGGGAAGTGAGAACTGGAATCTCCTCAAGATGAAGGAGAACTGTGATTGAGTTTTACACTTCTGCTGTCGGCACTCCAGCTATTAGGCTGTTATACGTGGCAGCATTGCCTCTTTCCTTGTTCAACTAGATGTATAATCTCAGGAGCAGACTGTGTGGTCTGATTCCGAAATGCATTTTATGCCTTAATGGACAGACCTAAGTTCCCATGGCAGTGGGAGTTAATGTGCAACCTAAGTAGGGAACAGTTTAGAAGGTACCTCTTAGTTTAAGCCTTAAGGAGTAGTTCTTGGCTACTTGACAATTAGAGCAGGATTTTTGGATTACCCTGCAGAAGTACCTAACTGCCCTTTCTGGCTACATAACATGCCTTCATGCCTAACTTTGGTACTGTAAATCACCTGCTGATTTTTCAGCTTTGCCCAGACTGAGTTAAGTGTACAAATAGCTGCTCCAGATTATTGCAGAAGATTAGATAGGAGGACTGTGACAGAACATGAAAACAAGTTCTGATCTTAGTATGTGATGGAAGAATGTGGTCAGATTCCTGTATGTTTTATCTTTGTTAAGAAATATAACAAATACAGTAATTTCTTCTTATCACCCAACATCAGTGTTGTGTCTCAAAAGTTACCTGACACAATATTTAAATAATGGGATTAATAGATAAGGTAGTGTGTTGGCATCAAAATGCATTTCCAGCAGCAGTGGTTTATGTCATGTTTTTGTCAGGGATTTCATTGAGCAAGCTTCTAAAAGCCTTTGGCAATCTGCTTACTCCTTCTGTTTTCCATCTGGAAAATGATAGTTGTACTTTGTCTGTCTCGTGTAGATAGATTGCAAGCAATTTGAGATACAAACTGCCTCCTTCTTCATGCCTAATGTAATGGCGTCCTAATCTTGATTGGGTCTTCAGGTTACACTGCGGTACTGATAGTAATATAAGTAAACAAATTACAGTGTCATTAGTCCTGGAGTGTATCAATGGAATTGAGGCATTTTCTGCAGTTTCGTTTTCTGTGTTTTACATTTGTTGACTCTGGCAATGGGAATTAGCAGTGCAGAGTTTTCAAAGATTTACGAAGGTGGTACAAAACATGACTTTCAGTTAGAAATGTGCCTAAACAAATCCTTTGTTGAGGTTGGGAATGCTCTGTCTAGAGACTGTGGGGTAAAAGCTGCACTCGGGAAACTGAATCCCATTCCTGGCCCTCTTGTTGGGTGATGCTGTGCCGTTAAACAAGCTTTGTGTACGCTGGTCCCAAATCTGCTCTTAACAGTGAGAGGGCAGGGTTTTTTCCAAGTTATTCAGAGCTGACATTCTTTCCTGTTGTCCCGTGTAGCTTGTGGCACAGCTGAATTCTTAACCTTTTAATGTTTCTCCTTGGCCACTTGTAAATCTGTGCTATCAATGCAACTACCCTTTTTAAGAAACTGGTGATGTTCAGTATTAGTGGCGTGCTGGAATAGACTTGTTTTAGTGAGATGATAAAGGCACACTAAATCATTAATTACTTAGTAAACTGGACTTCTATCAGAGAAGATCTTCTGTAGACTTTTTAGGCTAGAGCAATGGCTATAAAATCGCACCAAATATATTTAGAATAGAACAGAAATAGACTATTTCGGTTGGAAGGGATCTACAACAATTATCTAGTTCAACTGCCTGACCACTTCAGGGCTTGCCAAAAGTGACATGGTCTAGTGGAGGGCAGAACTAGATGACTGTGAAGGTCCCTTCCAACCCAAACCAAACACTGACAGGCTTGGGGCATTGACCACCTCTCCAGGAACCCTGTTCCAGTGTTGGACCACACTCTTAGTAAAAAAAATGCTTCCTCGTGTTCAGTCTAAACCTCCCCTGGTGCAGCTTTGAACCATTCCCACATGTTCTGTCACTGGATCCCAGGGAGAAGAGATCAGCACCTCCCTCTCTACTTCAACGTTTCAATACCGAGAAGTTGATTTATTTATGCTTTTTTTAAATGCTTAAAGTGGAATTCCCTGTTGAAATAAATTAATACTACTCCATTTATTTCAGCTGAGTTGTAAAATTCATTCTATTTTAGGAAGCAGGCCTTTATTTAAGGCAGAACAAATGTTTAATTGTCCTTTTTCTAGTGATGTGAGGACAAACTAATATCATCTTCTTTTGCCATATATTACCAAAATTACTTTACATTATCTCTATAGCTTTGGTAGTGGTGTAGCTTTGAGAGTTACAGTTGTCTCTGTGAAGTTGAAAGCCTTTTTAAATTTTTTTTATAACAAAAGCATACTGCATAGATGGAGATTAACAGTACTTTATAGAATATGCTTGATCTATCATGATTTTTTTTTTTAAAAAGCATTTTCCATTTAATGCAATTTCTCCAGGAACCCTGTTCCAGTGTTGGACCACACTCTTAGTAAAAAAAATGCTTCCTCGTGTTCAGTCTAAACCTCCCCTGGTGCAGCTTTGAACCATTCCCACATGTTCTGTCACTGGATCCCAGGGAGAAGAGATCAGCACCTCCCTCTCTACTTCAACGTTTCAATACCGAGAAGTTGATTTATTTATGCTTTTTTTAAATGCTTAAAGTGGAATTCCCTGTTGAAATAAATTAATACTACTCCATTTATTTCAGCTGAGTTGTAAAATTCATTCTATTTTAGGAAGCAGGCCTTTATTTAAGGCAGAACAAATGTTTAATTGTCCTTTTTCTAGTGATGTGAGGACAAACTAATATCATCTTCTTTTGCCATATATTACCAAAATTACTTTACATTATCTCTATAGCTTTGGTAGTGGTGTAGCTTTGAGAGTTACAGTTGTCTCTGTGAAGTTGAAAGCCTTTTTAAATTTTTTTTATAACAAAAGCATACTGCATAGATGGAGATTAACAGTACTTTATAGAATATGCTTGATCTATCATGATTTTTTTTTTTAAAAAGCATTTTCCATTTAATGCAATACAAATATAATGCAATTCCCTTGAAATAACTCATGCCAAAAAGAGAACAGATCTGCCTATTTTTCTTGGATCAAAATCAAGCCAGTCTTAAGCATGTGTAGTAATAGCCAGAGATTTCTCTATACTGACATACTCTCAAAAAGTCTAACGCAAATTCAGAGTAACTTTGCAGAGTCATGTGTTTGTCTATGAGCTTCAGCACCTGTATGACTGGGTGTACAGTAGCTTGATGTGAAAGCGCTTTGTGCCTGGTGAGGACAGGAGAATGTTACTTCTTTGGTCCTTAGAAACATCCATACCACTCCAGTGGGAGCTGTGTATGTTCATCCGAGGGGAAAATTGAAGTAAGGAAGGAATGTCATCAAAAATCTTTGTCTCCAGGAAGCGCCTAGCTGGGTTTGGGAGAGGATAGTGAACTCTGTAATTAAGAGTTATCGTTAATAAGAACTCTATTGTAACAGATGTTACAATTGAGCCTTGAATTATAGCCAACTAAATCTTGCTTACCTAGGAAGAACTTAATTGTTTTATCAAGCATGTTCCCAAGATATATTATATTAGGAGAGTGTGATATCTGTCCATCTTTTGGGGCCTGACGATTTTCTGTATTTTTTTAACCTAATTTCTTCAAATTGCCCTGGTTTGAAAGGATGAAAGCCTTTTACTTCCGCAGAGATCTTTGTGACAGCAAAGCACTTACAAGCATCCTTTTCCTTTGGTGAAGTATAACTGTAAAAAGTTGTTTTAGTCCCTAGTGAAGAATGTGGTCTTTCACTGCCCCTCAGAAACGATTTGCAAGTCTCGAAACTCCCTTGGTGAAAGGAGTAAATTTCTCATCTTTGATTATTTAATGTAGATTGGTTACCTCTGCAAATGTTTTAGCAGTGACTTCAGCCTGATAGTGTCAGAGTCCAGAAGCAAAAGTTCAAGGAGAAGAGATTTCTCCTATGCATTTTGCTGCCAGGTTAATGATTGATTCAGGTATATTACTTGCTTTTTCATTTTTTAAATTTGACAGAAAAGGGGGCTATGCCTCTCCAAATGGTGATGAAATTAATGTTTGTGAGTACTGTGAGGGTTGCTGTAAGGAGAGGCTATTGACATGAAAAAATAATTTGATGAATATAAAACGGTTCAGAAATTTGTAAGAAAAAATGTAGCAGCTGCAGCAGCTGAATTGGGGAGTTTAAATTGAACGTACCAGATTGTTGCCTGGTGGAAGAGGATCGGTTTAATAAACTGTAGCCTCAAGTTTCCCAGTTGCTTCTCCTTTGCGCTGAACGCTGCATCACTGTGTACTGTGCCCATCAGTGTCACTGAAATTACTTGTGGTATTTAATGTGGGTGATTGAAACAGAAAAGGAGCTTGAAATTATCCAACAACATCCTTATTGGCAACCTCAGCTGAGAAGTGATGGCTTGACTAAGAACTTGAGGTCTCTTCCCATAAAGGTGGTCTGGTGCCCATGGCATTGAGGTGTTGTTTGGACAGCTACTAATATGCTTTGTGCAAAAAGACTTCAGGATCGCGTGTGAGTGCTGTCTTATATTCATTTAGGAAAAAGACAGGATGAGTTTCTTTCTTGGGAGAGTAAAGATGATAATAAAAAAGTTTCTTCAAGATAACATACATGGGCACTTTCTGCTCTGCAGGAAACACACTGAATGATTTGGTGACTGCTAGCTTTGATTCTGGAGCACCTACTGGCCTCTACAGGATTTCCTTTCATGGAGGAATTGTAGCATCACGATGCCTTCCTATTGTGCATAGAAATGGAACTGATAGCAAATAATTTAACCTCCTGCTCCTACTCACAAAAGCCTTGAAGAAGTGGATTTCAAGATATTAAAGAAAGGTTCACAAAGCGGATTATGTAAAGTAGCAGGGGACTTGCAGCCTCTGTTCGTCAAGTTTTTAAAAGCTCAGAACTGCTCCAAACCAGTGCCATCTTTTAGAAAATTAGGCCACTCTTCTCAGACAAAGTATTTTTGCTGGGCCCTCTTTGCATTTATTTTCAATGATTCCAGTGTGCCACTCTGCCTACTTGCAGCTAATATGTGTATTTAAGGACTAGGATCTGAAAGGTTTGCATCAATTCCTGATCATTAGAATTCTAGATCCTTGCAAGAATTACATAATTTTCTAATCATTTATGGCCCCCAAAATCAAAGAAATAACTGTGCAATGAGTAGCATTTGTTAGTGTAAAATGTACAAATGGTTACTACCTCAGGTAAATGAGAAACTCTGTCAGCTGGCACCAGTGATAGGCTCATCTCCCTTTACTGACCAAATAGAACTGACATCACTGTATTTACTTAATTAAGAAGTCTAAATTGAGAGCTTAGTTACCTTAAGCTACCTAAAGAGTTAGCCTTTGGATATGCCTCTCTCTGTCTTGATTAGGTAAAAAGCTTAATGTGGTTCCTAAGTCAGGCAATGCAGGTAGGCAGGGTTTGTGGAAGAGGTACTCTTCTCTTAATTACACATGTGGTGTCATCTCTCTGCAGTGGATACCCGGCAGCCACGTTCAGGTGTATTACCCAAGCAGTTGCTGTTTGGCTGGAGATCTCTGCAGGCTTATGATGCTCAGAGGAAAATGGGCTGGTCTGAGTGCCGCAGTGGTGTGTGTGGGACATCCCTGGAGAGGACCATTCCAAGATGCTCATACAGTGCCCATCTTTTGGTGCTGGTTGGTAACGCAATGGGTGGGCTCAGAGGAAACACGTACTCCTGCTGGAAGCAGTGATTTGGCATTGGCATGAGTTCTGCTGAGTCTTGCTGAACCAGTGCCAGGGGGCTTTATATTGAAAGCGACATCTCTCAATTGAGATACATTATTTAGCTTTAGTTACTCAAGGGCACTGTAAATCTTTTTTATTTTTTTTCCACAAGACTGCTGGCTGCAGAAGTTTGTACTCCCTTGCACATCACTCGGTGTGAGGGATCTTAAATGTTGTAGCCATGGTGTCATCAGGCAGAGTCAATGGATCTTTGTAGCTGGGGCAGCAGCTGATCCATGCAGTCAGGCAGTATAGTCCTTTGTCTCCAATCCAGCATCCTGGGTCTTCTAAAACTCAGTGTTACAGCACTGGTTGTGAGGCACATTTGATTTGTAGCTCTCTTGTCTCTGCTTACGGTATCCAAAGTCTGGTTTCCTTATCCAAATCTTTTCCATTTACTCCTGCATAGTTACTGGTTCTTAGTTTTCTCTTGCTGCTCTAAATCACTTCCCTTTGCACACAGATGCAGCTGCCTTGATTTAGCAGGGTTCTGTTCTCAGTAAGAAATTGGAGACTTTTGGTTTGGTAAGGGTGGTTTCCTCCTGGGCAGAGGAAAAGACCTAAAAATTTGTTCATTTTCCAATTTATGATCTCTACAAACAATACACAAACAATACTACATTGGTTCTGTCTGATTTTAAATGACCAAAGTGATAATGATAAAACCCATTGAAGTTGCTGCTGTTGCAACATTAAAAGCAGCATCTTTCTATTGAAATTCTTTACCCTGCATTAGGAAAACAAGCAAACAAAACCCCCACCAAACCAAAACAAAAATACCAACAAAACAAGTGATTGTTTGGAAATTACACTATAATACTATATAGGGATTATAGTTATGGGAATTTGCACTTTCATTCTTCTCTGTGTATAAATTTCTATTTCTGTTATAAGCAGGGATTTCCAGGAAAAGAGGAGGGCCTCACAGTTTGAGAGGTGAAATCTAGCCATGTCTAGGGCACATAAAAGAAAATGGAAGATGAGTCACACAGTGGACAAGTTCCTCAGGCATCACCATGAAGCGTTGCCATTTCCAGACTGGAATGTACAATTTTCAGCCTCAAGAATTGAAGTAAATTTTTGTTGTTGTGAAAGCTGTACTTCTGGTGGAAAAGCTTTTGCAACAAATTTTATTTTGAAAGTTGGGAATCTGACTCTGGAATTCATCGGCTAGCTGCCAACTTCGTTGTAGAATCACAGAATGGTTTGGATTGGAAGGGACCTTCAAGATCATCCAGTTCCAACTCCCTGCCACAGGCAGGGACACTTCCCCCTAGACCAGGTTGCTCCAAGCCATGTCCAACCTGGCCTTGAACACTGCCAGGGATGGGGCAGCCACAGCTTCTCTGGGCACCCTGTGCCAGCACCTCAGCACCCTCACAGGGAAGAATTTCTTCCTAATATCTCATCTAGACCTCCCCTCTTCCAGTGTAAAGCCGTTACCCCTTGTTTTGTCACTGAAGGCCTTGGTAAAGAGTTTCTCCCTGTCTTTCTTACAATCCCCTTTTAAGTATTGAAACTCTGCAACAAGGTTTCCCTGGAGCCTTCTCCAGGCTGAACAAGCCCAACTCTCTCAGCCTGTCTTCATAGGAGAGATGTTCCAGCCTTCCAACCATTTTCATGCCCCTCCTCTGTTCAACCAAGTCTATGGTTGGCCTTCTGGGCTGCAAGCATACGTTATCCAATTCTTCATCCACCAGTATACCCAAGTCCTTCTCCATAGGGCTGCTCTTAATCCATTCATTCCTCAGTCTATTGATACTGGGGACTGGCCTGACCCAGGTGCAGGACTTTGCACTTGGCCCTGTTGAACTTCATGGGGTTCACATGGGCCCACTTCTAAAGGCTGTTGAGGTCCCTCTGATGGCATCCCTTCCCTCAAATGAATCAGCTGCATCACGCAGCTTGGTGTCATGTGAAACCTTGCTGCCCATGTCATTGATAAAGATATTGAACAGTACCGGTCCCAATATCGACCCTTGAGGGACACCACTTGTTACTGGTCTTCATTTGGACATCGATCTGTTGACTGCATGTTTTTGGATGTGGGCATCTGGATTCAGCGAATTCCTGATACATTGAATAGTCCATCCATCAAATCCATACTTTTCCAGTTTAGAGATAGGGATGTTGTGTGGGACCATGTCAAAGGCTGTACAGCAGTCAAGATCAATGACATCAGTTGTTCTTCCTTTATCCACAAATGCAGTTATTCCATTGTAGAAAGTCATCAAGGTAGTCAAATTAGTCTGAGATAAAGAATGTATATTAACCAAAAGTTGTGAATCTGCATTTTGCAGCTCAGGCTTATCTTCAGTTGTAAACTGAATTAGCCTTACATGGTTTCTGCCCATTTTCATTGTAAGGCAAATTTATATTTTCTTATTAGGAAGTTCTTTCTTGCTTGTAAGTTACATTACATGATGGTCACCCTGCTACACATGCGCAGTCACATTAGAAGCATCCAACCACAGTTTGCAGTACCTCTGTACATGGCCACTATCCACACACACTTAAATTACAGAGTAAAAGCAGAATTACATGTAATCTCTCATTCTGAAACTGTTCTCCTTTTTTTCTGGAAGAAGTTGGAACACTAATCACAAAGACTAACTTTTACCATGGGGGACAAGTCTTCTTGAATGACGTCTGTCATTCATGGAGAGGAACAACCTTTTCTTCAGTATCATGCTGAAATACCTGACCATGGCTTGGCCTAGAGATCACTCTGTGCAAGTGTCTCAATTGATAAGAACAGAACATGTTCCTCTTGTCGCACTGCCTGTGTGACCAGCTCCCCAAACCCTCCCTGCCCCACAGTGGCCAGCTGGCAACAGCTCTGGAAAAGCTGTGGCTGTCCCACCCTGCCAGGGCAGCTTCTGGTGTGCACAGAAACCCCATCAATAGCTTTCATTTTGTGCTCTTTTGAATTTTCTTCTGCTGTCATTTGCACCTTGTCTTCAGTAAGATACATAGCAGGGGCAGGTTCATAGCTCTTACTTAGCTCAGTAAGCCACAGCACAGCTGAGGGCTATCATCTAACGTAGGTTGAGCACATTTTGTCATGTCTTACCTTTTCCTGGCTGAAACTCAAAGGTCATGACCTTTTATATCTGAACACTGAGGACTTGCAGAGCCCGTAACTATAAGAAGGGATGTTGTAAAGGCATTGGAATGGGATGGAAGTGCCTCATTAAAAAATGATCCTTACTTGTGCCATCAAGACTTGTTCTATGTGAAAGCATTTGTACAGCTCATCTCCTTTCCGACATTTATTACAATTCCTGGCTGGGAGGGTAGGGGTTCTAAACACTTATGAGTCAAGTGCAAATTCAGGGTTGATATGGTCATGAAGAACTGCTGTCATTAATCCCCTGTGGAGAACTTAAAAACTTGAATCTCATCGAAGTGTTATACCCTTCATTCATAAACCCCTTTGGAAAGGGAAAGGCATTATTTATTCTCTTTTTTAAAAGACAGGGACATTCAGAAGGGAAATGACTTATCCAGGGAACACAGCAAGCCTCTGATAAAGCTGAGGTAGAATTTAATGTGCTTTTAAAGTCTTCATCTGTTATATTTACCTATGTATTTATTACATTATCAGCCTACATGATACATATATGTATGTATGTAGATGTAGGTATATATGTGTGTGTGTGTGTGTGTGTACGTATATATATGTAGCCTGTATCAGTGCTGTGGAAGACCTGTTTCTTTTTTAACAGACCCCAGAAGTGTTTAACTTTTGAGAACAAACTATTTAAATTAAGATGAATGGTGGAAAATTATGAAGGACTTGAGTTTTTATTATGTTTTCTGTCTTGCTCTAACCAATACTGATTTGATTGATTATGTAAGCTTTGTAAACAGATTAAAGCCTCAATCCTTCCCTGCCATAGAGAATAATCGGGGATTTAATTGTAATGATTCACTTTATTTCAGTAAAGTAACTAAAGCCTGCAATACATTGATTCACTAAAACTGCAGAGCCATTTCTGAAGTGCTTCCCTAAGACTTGTCATGCACATTCAAAGCTCCTCTTCAGATGCAAAAATTTTTGTAGATCATCTAGTTCCAACCCCCCTGTGGTGGGCTGGGACACCTCACACTAGCCTATGTCGCCCAAGACTCTGTCCAATCTGACCTTGAACACTGCCAGGAATGGAGCATTTACCACTTCTCTGGGCAACCCATTCCTGTGCCTCACCAGCCTCACTGTAAAGAACTTCTTCCTTCTATCTAATCTAAATTTCCCCTGTTTAAGTTTAAAGCCATTACCCCTTGTCCTACCACTAGAGTCCCTGATGAAGAGTCCCTCCCCAGCATCCTTGTAGGCCCCCTTCAGGTACTGGAAGGCTGCTATAGGGTCTCCACGCAGTCTTCTCTTCTCCAGGCTGAACAGCCCCAACTTTCTCAGCCTGTCTTCATAGGGGAGGTGCTCCAGTCCTCTTATCATCCTCGTGGCCCTCCTCTGGACTTGCTCCAACAGCTCCATGTCCTTTTTATGTTGAGGACACCAGAACTGGACACAATACTCCAAGTGAGGTCTCACAAGAGCAGAGTAGAGGGGCAGGATCACCTCCTTGACCTGCTGGTCACGCTTTATTTGATACAGCCCAGGATATGGTTGGTTTCTGGGCTGCGAATGCTCACTGAAGCCAGCTCATGTTCAGTTTCTCATTGACCCCCAAGCCTTCTCCGCAGGGCTGCTTTGAATCTCTTCTCTGCCCAGCCTGTAGCTGTGCCTGGGATTGCCCCGACCCAGGTGCAGGACCTTGCAGAACTCTTTTCCATACTGTAATGGACAACCTGTATCTTTCTATTATTCAGTCTGTCACTGTCGTACTGGCCCATTTTCAGACTACAAAGCATTTAAATGATGACACCTCTATTAGGCAGTAAGGGATGTGGTTAGCTGTTGTGTTTATAGAGGGCAATGAGATAAAAATAGCTTCCAGTCTTCAGTGCTTGCCACACTTACTTTAGATTTTGGACACCTCTATGTTTTGTGGACAAGTAGCTGTGTTGAAAAAGTGTGGGGTACTAGGGCAATAGTTATCTTAGCTCTTCTTTTTCCCTTGAGAAACTGATGTAAAATACAGGCCACGAGGGTGTCAGCTGATAAAAGCCAGACAAATGTGAAGTGTTCTCTGGATTTGGTGTCAAGGAGCCTGCCATCTGTGAGAAACCGGACATGCTCTGGCAGTGCCATTCATGCATGAATGAATGAATGTCCTCGATGTGCCCTTCCACTGCACCTCCTGCTACTCTTTTACTGCACGTAGGAGCACCCTTCTTCTGGTTTTTCTTCAATACCTCAATAAGTTGTAATAGACTCCTAGAAAAATTTCTAGTCTGTTTGTTTAGTCATAGGCAGGTTTTATTAGTTTTCAGTGTTACTTGTGCAGCTTCTAAGCACATTCTAGCAGTATGTTAAATGTTGAAACTTGTTTCCTAATTGCTTCCTCAGAGGATAGAGCAGAAAAAGTTCTAACACATTCAAAAGAATACGCGAGGGCAGCACGTGAGTGTCAGGGCTGAGATTATGATTCACAATAAGAGTGTTTTACCTTGAATAGGCAGACAAGGTGTCTCTACGTGGGGAAAGAATTATTGTTATTAATATGTACATGACTTTGTTTAAAGGAAGTACTGTTGACCTTCTCCTGAGCAACTGCAAATTCAAGCCTTTATAATTACTTTCTTATCAGAAAATAAATCAATGTCTCTAGCCAAGGTAACTTCTGAACATGACTTGTATAAACCTGTCACCAAGCAGGATTCGCCAGAACTGCATTTGTTCCCGGTCAAGGAATGGTAACAACTTGGACGTGACAAGCCCTACCAGGGTGAAGTATTTAAAGACCCCCCCACACCATACCCTGAAATAGTGGCAATGCTGCAGAAGATTATCTGTGTGCCTTTTTCACCACACAAAAAATTCATGGCTTTTGGGTTTACAAGTCAAGAAACTGTTTTGCTGAGCCTTTCTTCTACTGCTCCTCATGAAGCAGAGGTTGCTAATTTAGAAATGCTTAGAAATGCAGAGCCAAGTGAGGATGGACTCAATGACTGTCCCTGCATGTGAAGAAGATACTTAGGACTGTTTTATAGTGAAAAGCCACAACACATGTATGGTCTTCTACCCACTGTTTGCCAAAGAGTGAGGGAGACAACTTTGAAAATTGTTGATATATGGAGTTAATGTTTCTCTAATTCTGGTGTGTCTCCTATACAATGGAATATTGTATTACCTTAAATACAGGATCATTTTTATATTTAAGGTTCATTAGTGTGGATTTTTACCATTTGTTTTCCTGCTCTTGGATTTACTTCAGTAAGGCATCTTTAATACAGGTATATGTGTGTTTGCATGCTCGTGAAGTATAAAGACCTTAGATCATAATGTTAAAAACTTCAGGTCAAAAGGAGTGGGTTTTTTTTCAGTGTTCAAAACATTTTAAAATAGATTTCAATTCTTGTTTTCACTCAGTATTGGAGTTCTGAAATTTATTATGTTATATTGTACGTTTTTCAGCTGGTCTTTCTCATTCATGTTTTCAGTCAGTAATAGTGGCAAAATTCTGATTTAGGATAGAATAGAATGAAATAGGATAGAAATACACTAGACTATTTCAATTGGAAGGGACCTACAGTGAGCACCTAGTCCAACTGCCTGACCACTTCAGGGCTGACCAAAAGTTAAAGCATGTTATTAAGGGCATTGTCCAAATGCCTCTTAAACACTGACAGGCAATTTTGGAGTTACAGATAACAAATGTTGTCAAGCTGTCTCTCCAGGAGTAGGTATACAGATGACTGGACAATGTTTCCAGAGGATCGCAAGGTCTTCTGCAAGGAATTCATGATACTTTGAATAAGAAACTAAAAAAGATTAAAAATAAACATGCCAGCAGAAATAAAATTGGTTTTTTGAGTAAAGGACTTTCCAATAGGTCTTAAAGTGGACTGGTGTTAGTCCCATTGTAAGTGATGTTTTATCAGTGGCAAAAGATACCAAGCTGATAAAAATTAACAAATATATCCTAAATGAAGCGTCTTATTCCACGGGTCATTGATACAGCATAATAGGGATTACTATGTAAAATGGTCACACGTCAGTAATACATTTCGGTTTCTGTAAAACCCTTTACAAAGTCCTATGTGGAAGAAGAAAGAATGAAGCTAGTGCTTACAGATCAGAGGACTTTGTTGTGCAAAGCAGTGACTTTGAAAAAGGCTCAGGGAGCCATGGTTGACCATCAAGTGAACACAAGCTCCAGGGCTGTCCTTTAGCCAAAATGCTGACTGCAGCCCATGAATATATAAACAGGAGCACTGAGGAAAAGGAGGAGGTCTGGAGGTCTCTCACTAAGGCTATTTCAAAAATAGTGTGCTCAGTTTTGTAGTCTACAATGCTGGAAAGAGACATGAGTGGTAGAAGTGCTGGGAAACCTTCCTGAACATAAAATGCTGAATTTATTCAGCAGAGGTTAAGAGATATTTTGCTCCTTACATGGGGAACAAAAAATTGATGGGACCAAGATACATTGAGAGATCATAGCTGGAAAGTGAATATTTATAAGGAATACATTTGGACTGGAAATACTGATATATAAGTGAACACCAATCAATAATTGCAGTCAGGTCATCTGCTCTGAGAAATCTTTAAATCAGCTCTAATTCAACCAGGAATTATCTAGTGAAAATCCTGGCAAAGATCACTTCTGGCATATAGGTGCATTAATTAAGAGTTTTGTCATGTATTTTGGAAGCTTTAGTTGCATTCTCCTTCAGTGGTCTTTTCCTCATATAGATCAGTCCTAAAGGCTTCAGATCTTTCCTAGATTCATAGCTTTTAGGTTGGAGCTGGCAATTAGTGTGATTCTTCACATACCAACATTTGAACTTGAAGTCATTTGCTTCCGTAGGTTTAATCATGTCAAATTTTCTTCTTTTGTATTTATTTTTGGGGGTTTTGTGTGTGTGTGTGTCCATATCTTTGGTATATTTTCCTGTATAGATATGGATGAAAACTACAAAATGTTTTCATCAATGTATGTTGATCAAAATGCTACCTGCTTTTTCAACTTTTTGGGTTTATGATGGTCATATAAACTCTCTGCCATGGGTAGAATTCACTGACGTTAGAGGACAGTCAGCATTTTATAGGAGATGCTTCATAGCATGAAAAAAGAGCTGATACAGAGCTTTAGAACCATTTATATCCACTTGCATTCTGATTACCAGCTTGCGTTGAGCATCCTTAGAATTGGTCACTTCTCTAAAAAGTAATTGGAGCACGTTAAAATGTGATTAATAAAATAACTAATCAATTATGGAATGTATTATCACGTTTCACTCAAATTCATTTTCCATATTTAGCCAGAGGCTTTCATTGTGTTTTTACACTGCTTTGTTTGATATGATTTTTATTAGATACTGCTTATTGTATATGAAAAACAGAACAGTTGCATTGAAACAGATGGATATATGACTTCCAGGTATGTCTTTGATATGGGGATTACTGGGCAGAAACCTTTGACCAGTGCTGTGAATCTGACCAGAGAGCTGTAATGGCTCTTTCTATAAAAATAGGTATTAGAAACCCTTAGCAGAAGGCAGCAGTATCTGTGAGAAGGGAGGCTTTCCATCGGGATCTGCAGTGCACAGAAGTATTTGCAGCTCAGGAAGATTGACAAGCCAGCATGCTGTTCAGGGTAGCAAATGCTGTTTGCATAACTCCTCTTGCAGTAATTGCGTCACATTTAATTGACACCCCTCAAAAGCCTGTATTTGACAGAGTATTCTGGAAAACCCTGCCGGCTCAGTTTAGCACAGGCAAAGCAAGTTTCTGCAGCAGTGTTCTTCAGGGGCTAACACTGGCCATTTGAAGCCCTGTCCCACCTTCAGCTCTGCCTTGTTTGGCCGCAGGACTGCTTGACTCTGGTTCTGCTGCGTGCTCACACGGGGTGTGCAGTTGTGCGGCTCTGTGTCATGCGTGCATCAGAACTGTATCGCGTTACCGGAAAACCCTGTGCTGGCAAACAGCGTTCACAGTCTGTGCTTTAAGCAGACCTCAAGGACATCTGTGTGTGGTAAAAATAAAAAGAGCCACACTGGAAAGAACATGGGAAAATCCTCCTCTGGAGAGTGGCTGTAAAATAAAAGGATCCCACCTAAAAATATGATGCATTCTTAACACAAAGGTTCAGCTTCGTTTTGAAGTTACGTTCAAACGCTGGACGTGTGTTTTGGAGACAAATCCTGGGGCCACTGGAGGACCTGTGCTATGACTACACTGAAAGGTGCAGTCAGAGGCAGATGGAACCAGAATGTGGCTGGGGGCTGCGTGGACACACCAGGAGCCCGGGATTGGCTGCACGTCCTTGGGCAGTGAAAGTGGTTCAGTCTGGGCATGGTAATAGTGAGCACCTTGATGTCTTTCCCAATGTAGGCCTGTGTCGTAGACATTACAAGAAATAGTAGAAGTATGGATAGCCTCGCAGCCTGTATTTTGGTAAAATACAGCCTCATGCCATTTGGGTATAGAATGTTTAAGTTGATTTTGTGATAGTTTTATTCTGTTGAAGTAGATAATGATACCTACTCTGTGTATTTTCTAGACCTAGAGATCAAACCAAGTACCCAACAAAATCTTTGTGAAAGACACCAAAATTTTCCCCTCTTTTCCCCTTCCTTTTCTCTCCTTCCCTTCCCCTCCTCTCTCTTCCCCTCCCCTCTCTTCTCTTAATGTCCCACAGCAATACCTCTCATGCAACCCCACCTGTAGCCCCGATTCTGCTGTGCAGCAGTCATGATATGAATTTTATTACTGAAGTATACATTCATCATTATTTTCAAGATAACGCAGCTCTTCTTTACTTGTGTTAGAGTAACCCCTAGAGGTCCCACTGGAGGGTTTCATCATGCTGTGCACAACTGACATAATGAGGTTAATTTTATTGAGTGTATTTGGTTCCCTGTACCCCGATGCTCATGATTCATCATTTCTTTTGTCAGTGAATAGTGAGATAATGAGATAGCAGGTTGACAAGGGCAGAAATAAATTTAAGTTTAAAACGACAGATGTGCCTTTTGAGCAAGTTCAGCCAAGTAGGGCCTCAGTCTGTTCCATGGGAATTGCCAGGTCAAAGCTGACTCAGAATTAGTATTTATGAATACTCCATCAAAATACAAGCATGAATAATGAGAAATGCTTTATTAATACACATATTAACTGATATTTTACATGACCCAGTATTTCTTACAATATCTATGCACCAAATTTGAGAAGACCAATACTTCTGATACCATCAGATCAGAATTATGGCTGCCTGCTATGTTGCAGTGTGTGTTCTTCATAGCAGGTAGTAAAAATACATGTCTTGTACTGTGTGGACATGATAAACTTTGCGGAGTTCTTGCCTGTCCATTTCCTCATTTTTCAGAGTTGGGATGTTTTTAAGTGGTAAACGTCATGTTTTCACACAGCATTGCAGCTTAGGAAGTCGAACTTCTCCAATGAGATGTTTAGGCTTTGAAGTGATGATAATTACTGTAATTACTGTAACTTTGTGATAGTTATGCTTGATGTCTGGGGAAAACTTAAGAAAATACTTAGAGTTGAAAAGTTTTAAAAGAATTTAGTTGAAATCAAAGGAGTTAGATGCCCAGACGCACTTGAGATGTTCACAGTATGACTAGTGCATCTTTAGACACCTTTTATGCTGTGTTTGTATGCAAAAACTGCGGCATTTGTAGCTAATGTTGTGTTTTCTGGCATGAATGTGTTGATATAATGATGCGAGCACTGCAGAGGTATTGAGAGAAACTTCTATCTCCAGCCAACATTTTTATATGATAGAAAGTGTGTGTGAGGCCAGATATTACATTCCAGCTATCCTGGCAGGTGTGACATTTTTAATCTGGTATGTATACATTTGCAGTTAAAAGAAGACTGCGTGTGCTGCTCTGTAGCAGGCACCAAGTGTTTCTTGGCTTTTACTGGGCTTTCAGTGTTATGAATCAGGCAGACAGGAGAGCATTAAGCATTTCTGGCCACATTAAATGAAGATTGGTCCCATTTGACTTGCAATTTTAAGTACTTACTGGTTTATTTAATAAAGATTTTGACTGTCTTCTATTATGTATATGTGTGTGATTCACAGGCTTTGGAGACACGGCACGTTCCGCCTCTAGCTCAAGAGGATCTGCTGTGTTGGAGACAAGCACATTCTCCCTCTCGAACACCACCCCAGGCCGTGTCTGTGTTACAGCTGACAAGGGCTGGGAGCAGGATGGTTGCGTGAGCCACCACTGCTGATCACAGCCTTGCCCTGCAGGCACTCTGCAGAGTGCCCGTTCGGGTGCGCTCAGGTGCCTGGCAGGGTATTAAACTGCCAGACAGGCTGAGACCTGGAGTCCCTTGGGCTGTGCCTGGGGCCGCGCTTGTAGTTTCACTGTCTGAATGTACAGTAAGTCTGACCCACGGGGCAGCCTTTGGATGACCCCAGCATGCAACTGGAAATACCCGTAGTCTCAGACCATAGCCAGCTCTCTATGCGGGGAAGTTAGGTTGAAGATACACGGCTACAAAGGAGAGCGAGTGAGCAATTTCAGCTGAGGAAACATCCATGACCTCGACATGCCCCAGCCGTGATTTTGTAGCTCTCCACTGGTGATAATCCGTGTTGGCTCAGACCCCAGCTGGGATCAGACAGGTCAGCTCCTGCTTAGATATTTCTGACTGGGGAACAGAAGCAGAGCTCAAAACAGAAGGAAAAGAATGAGAAGGTTTAGGATTAGGCTGAGAATGATTATGTTTGTCTTGGCGATAGCACACACACATGCAGGGTTTGGGAGCTGCTTCCTGAGGGCACCACATAAACTGCTCATGGAGCAGCATCCAGGCTGCCTATCAGAGTATTTGCTTAACTTGCAAATCTAAGCGTGGCTCTGGAGCCAACCACAGAGCTTTCTACTGGCCTCCGTGGGCAGGTTATTGCTGCTTTTATTTACTCCTACTTTGGGCAGACAGAGAGCCTGATGACAAGAATGTCCAGTGCGTGATTTAGCTTCTGCAGATGGTCAGGACATGCCCATCTAATTCTGGCATATAGTACTTCGTTGCTGGCTGAGCTTAAACCACAACAGGGCCAGAAGGAGAGAAAGCAAGGAATTAAATGGTCACTGCAGAGCAGTCACAAGGAACACCCTCCTGGTAGTCTGCAGTGTGACGTGAGAGTCACACAAGATATACAGCGTTTTACCTGAGGACACAGAGTTGTGAGTGCTTTATGGGTCACCTTATGGCTACGTAGGAAGAATATTTTTCTACCTCTTGAAAGCTGCACGTTGCTGCAGTTCGTGACATTTCGGGGGTTACGTTACTGATTTATTTTCTTAGGAGAAAAGGTAAATAGAAAATCATTCATTTGCATGCATTGACATCAGGACTCCTATATTAAAGCTCAATGTGGCTGAGAAATGGGAGACACTTTGTTATTTAACCTCCCACTGAAGAGACGTGTTTAATACTTTATTATGTAACTGCTTTTTCAGAAAAATGCTGTATTTTTCCGTGCATCTCTGCCTCTGTTTCCAGTTATTCTGGTAAACATGGGTGTGTAGGAAGGAGGGGAATAATTGCCTTTTAAATGGTTGAGAATAATGCAATTAAACCCCTGTAATCAGAAGCTACAGGATGTGGCTATTCATTTCAAGGTTCCTTTTGCTAAAGATGCAGTGATCAACCAGTGGCACCTCTTGGGCTTCAGACATAAATATTCAGGAAGGCAAAGCTGAGGAGATCTTCAGATTGATTTATCCACGGTGATTATAGGAGTGGAGTGACAAGTTCAGCTCTGGAAAAGTAAGGAATGAGCTAGCTAGTTATCACAACTCAACAACCATTGTAATAATCCTTTGGTTGCTTTCGGTGCAGGTGATTTTGGACAAAGTTCAGCTCTTAACCTCACACACACCACTCCCCACCATCCCCCCGCTATAGATGTTCCCACCATTGTGTTTTTTTATAGCATCAGCATTGTTTCCAGGAACAGAGAAAAGAGAATTTGGTTATGTTTGAATCATAGCATCATTCAAGAGCGCTACTGTGCTTAACTGTGCAAAAAACAGATTAAGAGAATCTCTCATTCCCAGACAGCTCAGGAAGGTGAACAACAAGGAACAGAGGAGGAAGGGACATAGTCAGATACGTACATATATGTTACTATTATGTTTATTTTATGTCTCAAACCTAGAAAGAGTAAGAGATATCTCTCAGCCAAATCATCCATTTAATAACTTTTTTCTATAACGTTAAGACCTGTTTGGGTGCTGAGGAGAGATGGTTATAGAGGGAGGTGGCCTCAGAGAGGTGTTCGGGGAGAAGGAGAGCATTCAGGGCATGAAGCACAGGAGTGAACACCTCCTCCAGGTCTCCCAAGAGCATTTTGTTTGTTTTGCACATGTTTTAGCCCACCAGCAGCCCTGCCTGTGCTCACTTGAGAGAGAGGTGGTTATACTGCGGTATGTACAGTATGACTACGCTGCTGTTAATACACCCCCAGGGAAAGGGAGGATGGCGTGGTGCAGCATGTGTGAAAAGACATCTTGTGCTGGCGGCACCGTGCTTGAGTCATTCCATCCTGTCTGCGGCTGCGGGCAGCAGTCACTGCAGGGCCGTAGAGCCGCCACCAGCTAATCGTTATAATAAGCACTTCAGGCAGAGTCTGGCTCCCCCATTTAGTCTCCCTCCATTTTAAGTCTGTAAATATTTGTCCTGTCCACATCTATTGTTGGCACAGAGGCATCAGAAGAAAGTTCTCCTAAGCCTTTGCTTGCATACCTGGCTTTGGGCCAGGGAAAGTTAAACCTGATCATCTTAGCCTCTTACTGCCCCTGCTGATTCTTTTTTTTCAGTAGTAAATGATGACTCTCTTCAAGATGGGCCAGAATTTCCTGGGGGTAGGTTGGCACTTCCCCAAGGCATACACATTTAGTAGCATATGCCCATGCAAGTAAACAGAAGGAACAGAGGGTTTTTCTTCCTTTGGTACACACTATCCGGTTTGTTCCTTGGCACTTCCCCACTCACAGGGGAGGATGGCTGCCTCTCTATACAAGCCCAAGTTTGATTTATTTATTTTTTGCCCCCCTCTTCTAGCTGTCTGTAGCAGGCAAACCAAATTTCCCAATATGAAGGCGTTAATACAAGTATCACTTACTGCCCCTCCTGTGACATCTATGTTATTTCCAAGTTACCCAAAATGAGAAATGCAGTTTGGGTGCATCAGGGAGTCTGTCCTGACTCAGACTCTTTAATGTAGGAGTGTCTCAGGGTCGTGCATATTTCTATTAATATAGGGTCAAACTTGAGTAGGGAGCTCTGGTTTGATTTGTCTATTTTTAGCAAAGTCACACCAGTGCAGCAAAACCAGCCAAACTAAACCTGGCTCAGTTTGCTTTGAAATTGTGTGAGCAAGCAAACAAAAAAAAATTAAAAGAAAAAGATTATTTTAAGGTAATGAAACATGTTCGTTTTCTTCTGTGCTCAGCCAGCAAGGTAGCTTTTATGTCTGTGGTGGGGAATTTTTGTACAAAATCCTTCTCTATTCTTACAGCCCCTGACTAATCAGATGTTCTGCTTTTGCAGGAAGAAGTGTTAAAACCTCACTATTGTCATGTCTCATACACAGGTCTTTCTTTTCTTTTTCTTCACACAAATTAAACCACAAAGACCTCTCTTGAATTCCAGTCTTTTCCACATGTATATGCAAGGACGCTGAGAGAGGCTTATATCATTTCTCCTTCCTATCCTCTTAAAGGGCTCTTCATGCAAGGACAAATGAAGAAAGAGTTTGGATCGAGGTGTGCTGTTTATCACTGTTAAGAATAAGAAGTTTGGGGTAAATATTCTCACTGTATCTTTTGTGATCCCACCAAGGTTTATTAGTCCTGGGTCCAGCAGTGTAATTCCATGTTAGAAAACCTTTCTGGTGCAAGGATTAGAATATGTTAATTTTCTGGCTTCCAGGAAGGAAAATTGTCTTTGAATAAAGCAAGTAGAAACAAAAAATATAGCAAGAAATTGCAGAAAAGACCTAGGGAGCCAGAGGAACTGTGTAGGAGAGTTAAAATGGTTATAGGAGAGTATGTGGTGGGAAGAGCCCTGCCCAAGTCTCACTCATATCTCTGGAATGGCTCCGTGAGAATTACTCCTCAGCTGGGACAAGCTAGCATTGCTCTATTGACCTTTCAGAGGTTCAACTGATACAGAGCAGCTCAAAATCTGACCTTCTGTGTCCAGATAGCAAGGTGGCGTAGAACTTCTGTGTCCAGATAGCAAGGTGCGAGAGATCAGAGCAACACTTCCTAATCTCCATGAAAGCTTCTGAAACAGATAAAAAGGTAGTGCTCCTGCTTTGCATTCTTTAACACTTTAGCAGAGCAAGCAGGATGTCGAAGTTGCTCTGAATGAGATCGGAACAAGGGATAGATGCTCTCGTAACCTTAAAAATACAGGTGACACTGATTTCTGTTCTCTTTTGAGAGCTTAAATGATTGAGATGTAAGCAATCAAACTGAGACATGGGCAGTGCACTTAGTCTGGTAGCACTGTCACCATAAAGACAGAAATAAAGCTCTTATCTGAGCACCAGCCTGAAAAGGTTCTTAGGGACTGTTAAACAAATTAGAGATCAGATAACATGTTTCCCTGTCACTGGGACAAAGTCTGTCTGCCTTAGAGTAAAAGCATGCATTGTGCTATAGCTAGAAATGCTCACTGCCCGCTTCATGTCGCATGTGAAAACCCGCATCGTTTTTACAGCTGTGCAAAGCATTAGATGTTCTGAAAAAAAAAAGACAAAAATCTGTAGTTTAAATTGGCTTCCCCTCTTTGTTAAGCAATACCAAGACTCAACAGAGGTCTTGGAGCTTACCCAGAGGAAGTTTGGTATTTGATTTGAACAGGCACAGTGCATCTGGTGATGCACTGGAACAGGCTGCCCAAGGAAGTTGTGAATGCTCCATCCCTTGCAGTGTTCAAGGCCAGGAGTGTCAAAGGCCAGTTTGGACGGGGCTTGGAGCACCCTGGTCTAGTGGAAGGTGTCCCATGGGGGGGGGGTGGAACTGGATGATCTTAGGGTCCTTTCCAACACAAACCGTTCCATGGTTCTATCTCTAAAATTCAAACTTGATGTGGAGGCCAAGACAAAGACATTCAGACACGCAGCCTGGACCTGCAGTCCATGTTACATGACAGCCTGATGTCAGGCTCTTTGCCTGTGAAGCATTTGTAGCAGAAATCATCGTTGCAGCATGGCTAACCAGAGCTTTCTGTTGTTTTCTTATTTGGGTTTGTTGTTGTTTTGTTTGGGTATTGTTTTTCACTGCTAGGGCTTCATCTCCAACCATTATTAGATTAGCAGACAGCTCAAGCTAGTGTGAGAAAATAGAATTGTATGTATCCATGCATGCCCCAGTTCTGAAGAACTGATACTGCTTGTGTGCTTATTGGGTGTAGATATGATCCATCTTTAGGCTGTACTACAACAGTACCTGCATTACTGCCTTTCCCAGGGCCATCTGTGATCTTTCTCACTGATACGATTCTATGATTCCCTCTTCCTTCCCATCCTTCCAGTCTTACTTGCAGCAGGAAGACTGAAAATACAAAAGAAAATACGGAGTTGTTGGATTTCTAGTCAACAATCTCCTGGGAGTAGCAGCTTTGGCTGCTTCACTGAAGAAGTTCCTACAATGTGATGTCATCTGGCAGTAGATACCAAAACAAGAGGAGGTATTGCAGCAGCTAAAAATGACAGCCTGCAATGCACCAATATTTAGGTTTCATGGTCCTATAAGGCAGTTCCATTCAAAGAGATGCAGCTAAACACTGAGTTCTGGCTTCTTGCAAGGTGCACTGTGCCTGTATTAAGACACATAATCTGGTGTAGCAGAAGTAGAAAAGATATTACACCTAAACAGAAGCAAACTGTTATATTTGCTCCAAAAATGACTTCTCTGGTTAACACAATGTTGCAATCCAGATGCAGCTGGTCTATAAATCACATTTTTGTTTTTAAATCATACTACTTTTTGTTAAAGCTTTGGGAAAGCACTGATGAAAGATGTATTTCTGAAACTGTTTAGCAGAATGTTAATTTGAGATCTGCTGTCGAAGAGTCTGGTGTCATAATCTCCAGACTCAGGTATTCAGATCTCTGCAGGAAAGGCTGTTTACATTATGGAAGCCACCTTTGTACTAAGAGCAGGTCACAGAAGGGCTCACTGGTTTATTTTCAAGCTGTGCAAAAATATATATGAGGTTTTTTGCCTGGAGAATTGGCTGCTAAATACCAACCATACTGGGCTTTGAAACGTGTGACTGTCTCTGTAAGGCGGCCATGAACAGCAAGTGAAAAAGTGAAGTTCTATAAGAACAGAAGGCAGTATATAATCCTCTTGCTAGAAGGTAAACACTAGGGCACACAGTGCACAGGCAGGGCAGATGATGTTTTGACTTGAAAAGGCAAAGCACACAAAAATCACTGAAATATGCATCAATCAAGAATTGAATTACCAGAATTGTTATGGCTGGCTTAGACTTTTGATCCAGTAAACAATATGATAGCCTTAGATATCTCGCCTTCACCAAATGTTCAGGCTGATGTTGAGGATAGGACAAGGTTTAAAGCTGAAAGAGGGGAGATTTAGATTAGATACAAGGAAGAAACCCTTTACCGTGAGAGTCACGAGACACTGGCACAGGTTGCCCAGAGAAGCTGTGGCTGCCCCATCCCTGGCAGTGTTCATGGCCAGGTTGGACACAGGGGCTTGGAGCAACCTGCTCTAGTGGAAAGTGTCCCTGCCCGTGGCTGGGGGTTGGTACTGGATGAGCTTTAAGATCCCTTCCAACCCAAGCTTAGCCTTCTCCAGGCTGAACAAGCCCAGGTCTCTCATCTTGTCTCCATAGCAGAGGTGCTCCAGCCCTCTGAGCGTCTCCATGGCCTCCTCTGGACTTGCTCCAACACGTCCATGTCATTGTGTTAGAGCTCCAAGTGTCCTGTCTTCACAGCACATCAGTAAATTGAAAGCCATAAAATGATGCCAAAAATGGTAGGTGGATTTGGTGAAAATAGTGGTTTTACTGGACATAGATATTTATTGTGCTAAGTGGTTATAATATAGTTAGAAGAGGAATAACAGACAAAAGAGGAATGCAATATATTGCATGTATATGGTGCTCTGTGCTTCTGTGCAATATATGGTGCGGGATACTGCCTGAAACCACGGACTGTGCAGAACGTGGGAGATGGAAAATGAGCTGCAGAACATACTTCCATGTGGTTTGTTCCTGTTAAAATGAAGGCGTGGCTTAAACATGCCTGGTTGTGTCCTTACTGATCTTTGGTCACACGAGCAGGCAGAAGCTCACAGATACTACTTGTATTGGGGAACACAGATTAGGTATACCAAGAAATACAAACTCTCTGCATCCTTTTTCTCGAAACAAACACAAATAAACTTGTTTTCGCAGGAGACAGATTTGTGCCCGTGTCAGATGGAGTTGAATCAGCAGGAGTTTTTATTTGAAGCTTAGATTACTTATGTTAATTGTTTTTATGTAACTTTCCATTTTATTTCCTTTTTTTTCCTGGCAACTGTTTGATAACATGAGCAAGCAGAATACTTACAATTCTGATGAATGATTTCCAAAGACTCAGTATCCTGGGTGATTTCTGCCCTGTGAGTGGCATCATTGAAACTCCCTATGCAGGCAGCCAGTAAATCCGAACATACATGTTTAAGCATTGAAATGGTAGGCAAAATTGAGATAAATAAACTCCCACAAATCTTTTTCTTTGCTGTGCAAAGTGGGAAGATGGAAGCAGCAGCCTAAATGAATTGAGCTTTTACACGTTCCATAAGCTTACTTGTTATGGATTACATAGTAAGCCATGTTACCTGGTCAGGGAGTATCTGTTCAGTTATTTTTGACAGTGATGTAGAATACCTCTGAGTGTCTGGGTGAATTATTATTTTAGACCAGATAATTCTAACCCTCTCACATAAACCTCAGCTTCTTGGATGCACCTTTTAGGTCAGTTCTGCCTTTCTTTTTCTGGTTTGGCTATCTGGATACTTGCATTTTATCTGATATGCCTCCTTCTCAGCGTGCTCCTTATGTATTTTAACTTTTCTCTTTTCCTTGTGTGTTTTCACCTTAATAGCTCCGGTCTCTTTTAGCTTGGATGTAGCTAAACAATACTTGGTGTTAAATAATTGGAAAGGTGGTGATGTATAAGAACTCCCTAGGCCTTATCAAAGCTGAATTTAAAGAGTACATACTAGTAATCTGAAAACAAAGCAATGTATGCTCACTAGAACGAAACATTTCAAATGAACATAAGGCTTTTCTTTCTTTTTTTCGTTTTCTAAAACTAAATATTTCATTCCAGTCAACCCTAAATTACATTTTCTTTGGAGTTTTCAATAAAATTGAACAGGACATCCATTATTCTTCTGCATAATCCTTTGTTACTGTGATTTGTATGGTTTTGCCATTTGATTGTTAGGAACATCTTTTCACTGAGTACATGGAGTAAGTTACTCATATAGGATGCTGGTTTTTCAGTTACACTTGCTAGGATGATAAAGTATCATGTGACCTGTGATAGAGAGCTGTCTGGTCTACAGCAGTTCCTGAGAGTTAGGTGGTGTATTCACCATATCTGTCTTTGCTCTCACAGATGATAATATTACACCTTTCGCTGCACAGTCTGAAATCTTCCAGCTTTCCATTGCTGGTGTAATAACACGTTTGTTTATGTGATGCTTCACTGTCCAGTCCACTCTCAGCTTGTGCTGTTTTACGCTCTGTGTGCTATTGAGGTGTTTTTGTCAATGTGTGTATTTGTTGTTTGTGTCTATGGACTGACTACTATTTCTATTTGTAGTAACTAAACTGGCTTAATTTACAATGTCTTTTGTTTGCAGCAGTCCTGAGTGTGAAAATGCTTTTGCTTTTGGAAAAACATTATGGTCTGTGCAGTCCATCCTCAAACTCTTATTAAAGTCAATGAGAATAATGCAGGAACAAACCCTACACAACATCAGGCACAGCTGATGTAATGAGTCCCGGGACCAGGGATTGGGATCCAGGTCTCTGCTCATCCCACTGACCTCCCTAATTACTACTTGCTTAGTTTTCTCCTAACTTTATCGTTCTCCATTTCCGGCTACTATACAGATTGAAGGGGGGAGCACAGAGGGCAATTCCACTGAGTGTTTGGTTGGCTGCTGATGATAATACCATCAGAAAAGGTGAAGGACATGAGTTTAAATTCAGGCTTGAAGTGGAGTTGAACTTGGAGTGCTCTTGGCAAGTGCTTATGATAGGATAGGTGGGCAGCAGCACGCTCTCTACCAACTACCCTTTAAAAAGGATGAGACTTTCTTGTGTTTGTCTTTAAAATCAGATTCAAAGCTCTACATCCAGAATGGATGATGGTGCCAAATTCTTGGAAGAGCCGAAAATTGAGGTGCATCCTTGTACTGTTATGTCCTGCTAGCTGCCTATGGGCTGTACTTAGTGCATAGGCTTTCTGTATCTCACCTTCTAGAAGTGCCTGTTTGTCTCCATTGCCTCTGTAAGAAACTTCAAAGTCTTTTTTTGTCTGTTACTTCAGTAAAACTCAAGGGGAAGTCACTAATAGGTGATACTTATTCGATTCTCACCTCTTTCTGAGAGTTGTTTCCCCTAAAACATTTATTTTGCATTCTCCTTGCTTCTTCCTTTCACTAGTCCAAGACATGAGTGGCTTGTTAAGTAGATGAAAATAGATACAGGCACTTGGAAATTCCTATTGTTCTCCAGAGAGACGACTGTCTAATGTCCATCAGAGCAATGCCTGAAACCCATCTGTCAAGATAACAGCTGCCACTTTTTCCATAGTTCCTTTATAAGATCACTGAGATCAAAACTTAGAGATGGAAAAGACCTATTTATAATAACAAACTGCACTGTTAATAGCTCCTTTCCACTGCAGTGCTGAAGATACTTTGAAGGTTTACTGAATGCTACCTAAGGCAAAGTGTATTAATTAATAATACTATTGCTGGATATGGTAGTGACTCTCCCTCTGACCTTGGTAAAACTACAGCCGTCATTTCACAGGGGACAAAAGGAAGGTGAATTATACTTACACAGCTGACTGGTGGCAAAACCCATTCTTTTTGGCATCCAGCTTTTTTGCTCTGATCACAAATCTATTGTATTCTGTATTCTTGTAGGATTCTGTTCTGGAAAATAGTCCCAAGTGCATCATTCAACTTAGTTTTAAATTATTGTGATCCAGGTCTTAAACTGCTGCATATATTTTTGTACTTTCATCAGGGGAACTGTGCCAGTTTACACCAATGAGGATCTGCAACAGCAAAACAAAAACAGGAAACAAATGTGGCAAAAAAAAAAAAGGAAACAAAAAGCAAAAGCAGAATTTCATAGCTACTATTATTTCAGAGCATACTCTCATAGTTTACAAGCAGAGTGATATTTATGACAGTGCTAGGGTCTGTCTTGGAGCACACAGAACACTGTTTTCTTTCAGAACAATACTGCAAAAGTACTCCTTTTTTGTGAAAGCAGGTGCATTTGTAGTAGGTGGGAAGAACAAACTCTGCATCTATAGAAAGATTGGTTCCTTTGATGAGTGTATTTCATGTATCTTTAAAAAAGACAGCCTAGAAAAAGAATGGTATCTGAATAAGACATTCTTCCGCTGGTGTGTTGCAGCAAATGATTCAGGCTGCTTAGCAAAATTCTGGGTTTATCTGATCCTAATGGTAGGCTGAACTTCTGATAATATAATGAGGGTTACCAACTTGTTAATAAAGCTTCTTAGAGTTCATTCAAAGACTGGAAGTGGCGTTTACCTTCTGTTATTTCTCAGCATGTTTACTGTGTGTATCACTATACAGTAAGCGACTAGGTCGATCTACGTAGATCTGCAGTCACCAAGTCTAAGGTCCTTAAGCAACATAATGCACAGGAAGGTGTTTGGTAAACAAATCAAAACCAGCTTGGCTTTAAACTGCATTTTTTCACTGAGCTTGACTGTGATCAAGTGATTTTGGGTGGAATTAATCTCAACTGTCTTTAGCTACCTAGAAGTCTATGGTCTGTCCATGTTGATGGAGAGAGCACAGCATCTCCATCTTACGTGTGTCTGTCTCTTTTTCCAAGAATGTTTTTCTCCTTCTTACTTAAGAACAGAGAAGTTGCTAAGTCCTTTGCACAATGTTAGATGATTGCTGTGTTTGTCAAGATGAGTTTCAGTAAGACACTGAAGTAAAACACTCTCTGTGAAGGAGGTATAGCCATTCTATGTGTTAAGAAAGTTGGATGTGATAAAGAACTGGGTAAACAGGGGCTTGTGGGGGAGGAAGAGCATTCATTTACAAGGCATGGAGGGAGAAATGTTGTTTTTCAGCTCCAGAAGCCCCGAAGACTAACACACTGTTTTAACATCTTGGTGATAAGTGATAACACATTAAGAATATACTTCATGCTCAAATGTATTGTCTCTGGGTATGCATAGCTTCTTAATCCAATGCCCTGCTAGAGACAGGTAAATTTGTCACTAGGCTGTTGCTAGCTTAAGCCAAAGGAATCCAAAGTGTTGCAGTGATAAATTAAGATTTCGGCACAGACTTTATTCAGAAGGAAACGGAGGCACATACTGGAGGTATAAAGAGTTGAAAATTAAAGGATGCCTAATCTGGGAACAGCTCATGATTAAAGCACACCTTTATTAAAGCAGTATTAACACTGGGTTAGGAAGGTGTTCCTTCTGGCAGATCATTCAATGGCCCCTCTCCCTGAGCAGAGGAGGAATTAACTAGGTGGTTCTTCTAAAACCCCTCTCTCATATGATCTCAGGGCCATGCTCAGAGCTTTCCCAAGGAATGTCTGAAGATCCTTTTCTGCTTTCTGTGGTGTTTTTCCATGCTGCCTGCATCCAGATCTGTGTTCAGAAGCTTTGGTGCCCTTCTTGTGCCATATGCTGAAAGACAAGAGGCTGTCATGTTCACCTATTTCAGTGCGGTTTAACCCCTATTGAAGTGCATAACTGCCCAGTAGAAGGTCATCTGCACATTGATATATGTGCTACAGGCTAAAATATCAAATCCATACCACCACTGCACAGGCAAACATAAAATGGAAATGGTGGCAAAGGAAATACATGTGTGTGTGCTGTAGCATAGGATGAGACTTGAGAATGAAAACAAGAAGAAAAAAAAGAAGAGTTTAATTGTATTCCTGTTATCTCGGTGCACTAGATGACCAGAATTCTTTGACCAAGCTCTGCTGCATGTGTTTGAGTAGGAAATCTTGCTATATGTCTTCTTTGTATTACAGCTGTACTCTTGAACTGCTCTTCATGCTTCTTGGCTGGTACCAGAGGGCAGGGACAGGAAGACCTAGCCCAGTCAGGAATGTTCCATCTCCCTCCAGAACCAGTGACAGGACATGGTATTTAGGGGTAGAGATGCAGGAGATGCAAAGTATTTCTGTTGTAATATCTTCCTTCTAAAATGTTGCTTTAGAATGTATTGTCCTACTCATTAGCATACCCGGATTGACCTAATTCTGCCATGCTTATTCAAATGAAATTTGCCTTATGCTGCAGAGCATGTATATTTGACAGCTGAACTTTGTAATGGTAACAGAATCAAACCCTAAAATAAAATGACTGTTTTAAAGCAGCAGGATACCAGAGGAATTGTTTTGGTCTCTCTACAATTCATGTAGAATATGCTTTTTGAGCTTTATCTCTGTCTTGAGGGTAAATCAACTTTTTCTTCTCTTTTAAAATTATGCAAATCTATAAAGCCGTTAGGACAGATTAGTGCCTTTCAGTAGAGTGAACTAGACAATTGCATGTAATTTTCTTGGCTGTGAAGTCAAGCTAAGTGCAAGGTTCTTTCATATTGTCTTGTAGTTGTACGCAACACAGATACATGGTGCACGGTAATGCATTATTGAATAGTTGTCTGTTGTGTCTTCATTGCATGCTGTCAGCTGCATAATAAATAATTGATTGTGTTGCTCTTACTCCACATTAAAGATATATGAGTATATAATACCGGAAGAAAATGAAGCAGCAAGGCTGCCTGTGTTGAAAAGATCAACCGTTATTGAAGTGTGCTGCGGTTACAGGAACTCAGAGGTGACCATCATCGCTATCCATTTCCCATTTCTATACTTGAGTGAGTGATTGTTTGTCATGGCAACAAATGGCGCATTCAAATCGTTGCTGTTGCCTTTTTAAACAACAAAAAAATTGTGGTGAAAAGCTGAGATGCTGCAGAGATGCACCCCCTCCAGTCTCTTCAACTATTATCCCTCTAGATTGAAAATTCCCTTAAAAAGATTTTTTTCTTAAGTGGCTATAAACTGTCAGAAAAATACAGTCTAAGCCAGCAAATCCTTTTTTCCTCTTAAGGCTTTGTTAATATTAAGCAGAGGAAACATTAGCAGGGAAAACTGAGTTTGTGTTTATAGTGATACTAGACCTCTGTTGTGGAACCTTTCCCTTGACAAGCCACACTTCTCTTCTTGGTTCAGTTGCCAGAGTCCCCGTAGAGGGCACAGTAAGGTGGCCCACTGTTCAAATGACACATAGGAAATTAAAGCATCATCCAGCTCACATTCAACACTCTTTATTTCCATTACAACAGTCAAAACTGCTGATGAAAAGCTGGTAAAAAGTAAAACTGATGAGATGCCACATTTGTCCTGAAAAGACTTTGCTTTCAAAGTCAAATCAAGGAAATCAGAGGTATATGACAATGCATGTTTGTTTGGAAAGAAGCTCATGGCCAAGTATAACTATGGATTACTGGGAGATGTTGTTACGATGAAGAAGTAGAAAACAATGAATTGAGGTAGTGAGATGGCAAATGAAGATGTAAGAAGTGTGAGATCATAAACTGTAGAGTCACAGAATGGTTTGGGTTGGAAGGGACCTTTAAGATCATCTAAGTTATAAATGGGAGAAAAATCAGAATTTCCAACCTTTGTGACATTCTCCTGACACAATATTGGCATATTTTGACATAGCCACAATATATTATAAGGAAAAAAAGAAACACTGGAGATCAAAAATTCTTAACCCACAGCAACACTACCTGCAGCAAATGCTGTGTCCAAGAATCCTAGGAACCAAACTGACAAGTTTATAATAGCAGAGATTTATTACAAGGCATAATTGGAAAGGTGATTGCATTAAAGGGCATCAAAATATAGTCCCTGTCCTGAAGAACCTCTGGTCTACATAAAATGAAACAGGATAGTGTCCTAGAAACACCTACTGTCTGCCTTCTGCAGCCAACATACGCTCAGAAAGTAGCTATTTGCAAGTGTATGTATTGCCTTTAAGTTCTGTAGGTAACTAGAGTTTAAAAAAATAAGATAATGGAATACTTTGCAGACTTGCTGGTTGCTGGTTTTTTGAAAGTCTCCTGTTCAATTTGTCCCCTTAATACTAGTGAGCTGAGTCCCACTCTACAGGGTAAAAGAAGAGTGACTAGTGAAATCAAGGGATTTGTCCTGGATTAGGATCTCCATCTTCTGATTCCCAGAATGTGTCAACACCGTAAAGACGAATAATTCAGTAAAGACTGGAGCCAGTGAAGCCTGGTCTACTTCACTTAGGTATGGATGGATAAGTTAATACCTCCTCGCTAGGGCCCTATAAAAAGCTGTCAGTCTAGCATTTAAAATGAATGTTGTTAACTTTTTTAACTTTTGTGAGTTGGCTGAGAATGATGAATGATTTCAGGAGGTTAGTCCTAACATCTAAATCTATGTGGGATGAATTATTCTTGAAGATACCTCTCTTTCTCCATTAATTGTAGGTGTAGCCTGGAGAAGGCAGGTTGAGACAGTTTCTACCTTTGTGATGGCTAACATTAGCAGTGGAATTTTACACATACGTTTTCCAAATTTGGCCTTGTAAGCTTGATGGAAGATCTATGGAGGTCCTTTGGTATTCTCTCTCTCCATCCATCTTTTGTATAGCTAATGGTTTGAGCATGATTTTTTGGGGGAAGGACCATAGGTGTAAGTTAGGTGTCCTAAATAGCTGTGCTGGCTCTGTGGATTTGTGTTACGTGGTTGGTTGTTGAATCATTCTCTGATGAAGGGACCCTCATCAGTAAAAAGAGGCTGTTATCCCACTGCAGCGTTCATGTCTTTCCATTCCTGACCTCTCCTCAAGAATATAGGTTCTTTGATAAGAAATCAAGATTGAGCCTTCCTCTTGGTAGAAGCACTTACAGGATCTTCTTCCTATGCAGATTTCTTTTCATTGCATGCACAGGATCTTTATGTCAGTAGTAACCCTACTGCTCTGTCAAACTTGCTTGAAATTGGCTAAAAGGTTCAAAAGTTATTAAGCAAGTACAGACAGTGTCATTAGCTCTCTCTCCTTAGGAGACGGACTTAGCTGGGGTTGACTGACCCGAGTTAGTTAATTCATGTTAAAAGAGTAATGCAGACACACCTATGTTTTAGTAAGAAATAGCAGCTTGTGTTAAGCCTAGACTGAAGTTGTGTTTTCACTGCTGGTTTAGCCCAAATGGTATTGTATTTTTGGCGGTTTAGATTGATCCCTAGTCATGTTCCTTAACAAAATGATTTGTCTTCTCTTTGATCTTCAGCTTCAATCAGCTGAACGACAATGATTCGGCAGGACCCATGATCTGAAACACCTCCTTTTCCACAGCCACCTGATTTTTAAAATTAATTTTAGAAAATTACTAATTGCACAAACTCAGTTATCATCATATTGTGCAGATTTGAAAAAGTTTGTGCAATTAATAATTTTAATAATGATTGTTCCCTTTCAGAATCAAACGTAAGTTTATTAGAACGACTAAGCATATAGGCATCTAGATGTCCTTGCTCAAAGCTCTTATTGATTGCTGTGACTTTGCTAAGCAATGTCATCATTCAGTTCCAGATTGTGGGTTTTTAAATCCTTGTTGTTAGCTAGATAAATAAAGGTGCTAGCAGGCTGAAGATGGGCATCCATCCTTATTGCAGAATATTAACCAAATCAATTTTTTTACCAAAAAGAAAAATCAATTGATGCATTAGCAAGAAACAAAATAAAACATTATGCTGTTTTAGCTCCCAGGAGCCTGAATAGTCAACTCTAACTTTCCGAAATAGAGAGAGAAGAAAGATGTAAAGTTCAGATCTAAATCCGGATCGGAACTTCTCCAGGGCACATGGGGACTCTGACTCATTTCTAAAGTAGATGTGCATTTAAAGGGCAGTCATATAAAAACTGACCCTCCTGCTGGAGCTTCAGTGATTAAGGACACATCTGACTCTGAAT
This sequence comes from Nestor notabilis, assembly GCF_000696875.1. Taxonomy (NCBI): domain Eukaryota; kingdom Metazoa; phylum Chordata; class Aves; order Psittaciformes; family Psittacidae; genus Nestor; species Nestor notabilis. The sequence goes on from NW_009936750.1 coordinate 38,616, forward strand.
GCCAGTTTGTCCTCCAAAAGCAGTGAAGTGGGGTGATCACAGAGGTTACACTTCTGAATTCACCACCTGATGAATTTTCAGCCATTGCTGAATATAGGATATTGCTGTAAACGTAGGAGAAGCAGCCTGTTTTCTATAGGCCTAACACACCTTGTGTAGGCTTTCGATAGTGAAGCGGAAGTCAGTTTTTATATGATGTATATTAGACTAGCAAGCTCATGGACAGCTAGAAACATTATTTTAAATGGGAAGCATTGTCCAGTAGCTGTTGTCAGGATCTCTGAGTAGTTAATTCTGGTTCTGCTGCTGGTTCGATGTGTGGTATTTAGTAAACCACCAGACCTTTAAGCTAAGTATTTTAATAGGATTTAGTTACAAAATGAAGTGAAAGCATATTAAAGTGTTGTGAAACTTTGCATCTGAATCTGAACTTCCAGACTGAGGCTATTTTATAATAAATATCTTCTTCTACCTCCCTGGGCTGCTGTGAGGAATAATTAATGTTTGCATACTGCTTTGAACGTGCAGACTGTAATGACAGTACTAAGTTTTAATATTAAAACTATTAAATATTGGGATTCTGTAATAGTCTTCTTCCATTTCACAGAATCATAAGGTTTTATGATGTGTTTAAAAATGAAATTGCCGTGAGGAAGGTCTGCCATTTAAATTTAAGATCAAATACTTCAAAAAGGATTATGCGATATGCCTGAGAGTTCCCTCTGAGCTGCTTCTCCCTGCCAGCCCTCGTCTACATACGGGCTGGTTTTCTACCTTACAAATGCACCCATGTTTGTCTGTAACTAGAAAGCCTGTGCAGGCAGCTGGTGTGACTTCCCAGCCTGCATGGAGGGGGTTTAGGGATATCATTGAGTCGATATATTGCATAATGTGTCTATGTACATGCATTGGAGCATAAATAAAGTACTTCGCTACTATCCTGTGAAAAACTCAAGGAATATGACAAGTGCCAATAGTGAAGGTTATGCAACATGCCTTATAGGCAGGTTATTCCGTAATTTTTCTCCTAAAGCCTTGTGTGCACACGCACACACACCTCTGAAGTGCCGACTTTGACAAAAGTTCGACTTTGTCAACAGATAATTTGCCTTAATCTGTCACTTGGTTTTAATATTGATGTAAAACATCTAGACACAGAATCCCACTGCACTGATCAAATATTGTGTCCTCATTACTGCAAGGCCAGAATGCCTCCACCACCGATTCAGCTGCTAATGGATTTGGAGACACCCGTATCTGACCTAGTTGTTTGGACTTCCCTTATATTCATTGCAAAGAGGAACTGCTAGGATTATTGGCCTAGATTTGGTTAGATGAATTGCCCCCTGAAAGTACATTTTTCTCTGACTTGATTATAGAGTGAAGCAGAGTAATTAGCTCAAAAGTAGCTGGCTACATCTTAGAAGCATAAAGGTTGGTAAGATGAATCATACCCTTTTAATCTTTATTTTTTATTCTGGCATGTCTCTTTAGAATTACCTTTGATTTGTAACACAGAGTTTTAAGCAAGCAGAATATGCCTTTTTTGTTGTTTGGATAATAACTGGTAGTTTTCACTGGAAAATAAAACTTGTGCATCAAGCTGATCTATTAATACAACTGCTTTAATGAAAAGAAACTAGTAAGGCTATATTTTTCATACTGGATCATAAAGGCAGGATTTCTCCACATTTTCTGTCAAAGCTGTGCTTGATAACGTTGTTTTCAACCAGAAACTTTCTTGGATATTTGGTTATTAATGAACTTCCCTTTGTACAGAACCTTGCACAGGAGAGTCATGGTGTATGCCCAAAACACTGGCACTACAGCATTACAAAGAGAGCATTTATTCTAATATATAATTATCAGCCAAACCTTACAATAGCCAAAGTACAGCATTTTGAAAGAGCAATTTATCATGTACTTTTAAGTGGAAAGCTACCATAATTATCCACTGTTTGAAAAGAGAATGAGAATACCTGAAAGTGTCGCTCTCTGTGAAGGTTTATCCACTTGCTGTAGAATCTGTGTGTTCATAATACATGGTTTGAAACAGTGTTGTGCCCATCCAAAGGAATGAGTAGTGTTCCCTGGCTCTCTTGAGGCTGAATGAAAATGTAATGAATGAGGGTACTATTCATATAAATGTCCTTGCTATTTTCATATTCTTAGATGCAGAGGCTTTTCTGTTCTTTCTATATGGGGAGGAGGAGACACATGCAGTTGTAATGTTATGTAGAAGTTTCACATGCATGTTGTGGAATGGCCACATTTGTGTAATGCATCTTACTCTTAGTACTCCTGAGTGAATCAAGTAGGGAAGGTAAACTGTCCAAGTTATCAAATATTCCTACTAGGTATTCTGGTATAAATCACAGAATGGTTTGGGTTGGAAGGGACCTTAAAGATTATCTAGTTCCAACCCCCTGCCATGGCAGGGACACCTTCCACTAGAGCAGGTTGCTCCAAGCCCCTGTGTCCAAGCTGGCCTTGAACACTGCCAGGGATGGGGCAGCCACAGCTTCTCTGGGCAACCTCTGCAGGACCTCACCACTCTCACAGGGAAGAGCTTCTTCATAATATCTAATCTGCATCTCCCCTCTGTCAGTTTAAAACCATTCACCCTTGTCCTGTCACTACATGCCCTTATAAAAAGTTCATCTCCAGCTTTCTTGTAGGCCCCCTGTAGGTACTGGAAGCTGCTCTAAGGTCTCCCAGGAGACCTTAAATTTGCAGGAACAAGTTGAAGGAGCTGCTCTTTACTTGCAGACATTTAACTGGTGCCAAAGCTGGTTCAAGATTTCCCAAGCCTGAATCTACATCCCCACCCATGGAAGCGTGTGGAAAGCTCCTGCTGGCTGTGGTGAGCTTTGGGACACACATAGCCGAAGTCCCCTTGGTCACTCAACGTGTGCTCCACAGCAACTATTATGTTTAGTTAGTTACACTGTTAAAAATACCTTAAAATAGAAGTATTTCATGAGGAGCAAGCCCAGTCATAAGCCTAGTCATATTTATGTTAAACTTGTTGTCTTTGTAGGCTGGTTTTAGGGAGCATTTTGTATTTCGGAGCAGGCCTGGATCAGGACCCTGTGTTGAGATTCTTCTGCTGCTTCCCACTTGCTCCTTGCCTGCTTTTATCTGCTGAGCCAGGAAGCTCCACTGTGCAAGCAACAGCCTTTCAGTGTGTCTGTGTAATGTTCGGTACTATATGAGTTATAACTTATTGCATTAAGAATAAGAATACGTTTCCATTTTAGAACCTAAATTACCAGAAGGCAAAGGTAACTATTGTTACCTTACGAAAGGTACCATATTTGGTACCTTTTGGTACCATATTTGTGTTTGGCTCTCATGCCTTATCCATTCTGGATGAGGCTTCAAAGTGAAAATGGAAATGAGCCGCTGATGTGACCAAGACATTAATTTTTCACTCCTCCCCCCCCCACACACCCCGCACTTAAATTTACATGTAGCTCAGGTTGAAACTGTGTCTTGTTTTGGCAGGTATGCTACAGAATGGAAAGAAGTTTGATTCCTCCAGAGACAGAAACAAGCCTTTCAGGTTCAAGATTGGCAGGCAAGAAGTCATTAAAGGATTTGAAGAAGGAGTTACACAGGTACAAAGGAAATATTCTAGGTGAACTTCAAGCTGGCTGAAGGGTGTGTGAGCACAGCAGTGTCCAGTGCAATGGTGGCAAAACCAAGTGGATTTGACTGGACTCTATTATTTGCTTTGCAGTAAGGCTAGGAGTAGCTCAGGACACGAGTGTGCTGTAGAAACAAAAGCCAGTGCAGATAAAGCAGTGGCAACGAGCTCCGGGTGAATCAGTTTGTCCCTTCCTTGACCACTCTCGCTGCCTGACTCCTGTCCCTTATTCAATAGGTGGCCGAAAGCCACCCCAGCAATCGGCGTGCAACCCGCTGCCCTCCTGCTCCTCCTAGTGGAGCGCTGCCTGAAGTCGAGCTCGTGTGTGTCTCCTTCCACCCCAAGGTTTTGAGGAGCTGGGGGGGCGGGGTTTGACACAAAGCCCTTGGACAAAGGCGGTTCACTCTGTCTAGCATGCAGATTTTTCATTAAACCTGGGTTTAGTGACTGTCAGATGCCACAAGCATCTGCATTTCTCTGCTCAACTTCTGACAGCTCAAGGTTGCCCCATACCTGAAACCTGCACATAACTTGCTGGCTGTGTGACTTGCAGGGACCCACCAGAGCAGCAGGCAGCCTGCCCCACACAGACCCCTGCAGGGGCCAGGAGAGGTCACCTGCTCTTGCACCCCATGGTATGAACACTCCCTGAACTTGGGAAAGTTCATATTCACATTTTTCTTCTACCTAAAGTCACTATGTGTGGTGCATGAATAGCAGTTTGAGATTGCTCCACACCAAAATACCCTGTTGGAAGAGCAGGGATTTGGTTCTTGATACCCCAGATCTCCACGAGCACTGTCCCCTTCAGAGCTAGTCTGGAGTGAGAGAAATCAGTATCTATGTCCATCCCAGGGCAAGGGCTGTCTGCCAGAATAAGCAGCACCTGAGGTGAGATGTCTGCCCTCAGGCTTGGGGTGAGGTTAGGGAAGTAAGGGCCTCTTTTCAGTAGGACTTCTTGCTTTGCATTTGCGCAGCAGCAGAAAGTTGGGTGCCTACAGCTTTAGCGTTCCAGCAGTGGCTTTGAAGGCATCTCTGTGGTAGCTGAAGAAGGAAAAATGTTGCTGAATGCTTTTCAGAAACTGAACCAAAGTGCATTTTGGCACTAATCTCTTCTGTCTGTTACTGAGAGCCTTTCCTAGCTCCTGCTGATGGTGTTACGTGCACCCTGCACTCCATAGAAGGAATTCATACCTCCTACAGCTGGCTCTGGTGTAGGCAGGGTGGGCTCCCAGACTGGCTCTGGCAATTTAAGTAACTGCTGTGAGAAGCCAGGGGAGTCATAAGGCCTGTGTCTGAGCTTGGTGTGGCAGCTTGAAGCTGAGCCATGGATGGACTTGATAAAGCCTTTTCCAACCTAAACAAATCTATGAATCCAGTGGTCCCGACTCTCCTCAATTCTGTCAATGTCTGCCACACTGTGATTTGTTCTTTGTTTTCCTCCTAATGCTGTTTGGTTTTGTCTTCTCTTTTCCTTTCTAACCCAGATGAGCTTAGGACAAAGAGCAAAATTGACCTGCACACCTGAGATGGCCTATGGAGCCACAGGCCACCCTGGGGTCATCCCTCCAAACGCCACGCTCCTCTTCGATGTGGAGCTACTCAGGTTAGAGTGAATCTTCTCAAGGGAGTTGGCTGGAGACATCTGTTAATACCCATCCATCCTTTCTCGCCTTGCCAGCAGCGGGAGAAACCTTCACTGGAATCCCAATCTTCCCTGCTCAAGCTGTCCTGTCACTAGCGCCTGCTGTTCGGTTTCTTACGCCTTCCTTCTCTTTTTTAACTTTGTGGTGTCTGTATTTGCCTTTTATTAGAAGCTTTGCTTTTGGGGAAAAACGTCTACTGTTGTAACATTTTCAAGTTGTACATTTTATTTAATTTGCATGTAAGAAGAATTCACAGTGATGATTGAAAATATATATAAATATAAATATATATATATTCCTTACTGAAAAACCACTGCCTTACTGTACACTTAAACCAAGAAGAAAACAAAACACAAAAGGTGCTCAAAGAACAATCCAGTGTACGCCTTGTACATGAACGGGCATTAGCCAAACAGAGTTACCTGCGCTGCCACTTTTCTCAACTTGCACGTTCTGCTTGCTGCTGTTTTAAAAAATACTGTCTCATTTAAGAATTAAAAGTATATATAGAAAACAATAAAATCTTGATACTTTATACTTTCTATTTCCTGGTTTTATTCTCCTGCCACTGGAATTCTTTTTGGTGTATGACAAGTTCTTCTAACAACCATCAATGCATTTCTTTTCATTCTTTCTCTTCTTAGAGGAAACATACACACTTCCATGTGCTGCTGCTGTTGCAGGTGGCACAGTGGAAGATCTCTGTGAGACAAGAGGTACCAGGAACATGCAAGTAAGAGCTGCTGGGACAGAGAGGGTTCCTGGCTCCATCTACCCTGCCCTGCTCATGGCCCCTCACCTCTGCCAAAATTTGGCTGCTGAAGAGATGGAAGATGATACTTCTCAAAGAAAGACATCCACTGTTGGTGCAGAGATGCCATCCAGAGGGACTTGGACAGGCTGAGTCATGGGCCAGTACAAACCTCATGACATTCAACAAGGCCGAGTGCAGGGTCCTACACCTGGACCAGGGCAATCCCAAGCACAAATACAGGCTGGGTGGAGACTGGATCGAGAGCAGTCCTGAGGAGGACTCGGGAGAGCAGGTTGATGAAAAGCTCAATGTGAGCCAACAATGTGCGCTTGCAGCCCAGAAAGCCAACTGTATCCTGGGCTGCACCAAAAGGAGTGTGGCAGCAGGTCAAGGGAGGTGATTCTCCTCTTCTATTCCACTCTCATGAGACCCCACCTGCAGTACTGCATCTAGCTCTGGAGGCCCCAGCATAAGAGGGACATGGAGCTTTTGGGCTCAGTCCAGAGGAGGCCACAAAGAAAGGGGCCTTTCCTATGCTCTCCTATGAAGATAGGGGCTGAGAACTGGGCTCGTTCAGCCTGGAGAAGGCTCCAGGGAGACCTTAGAGCAGCTTCAGGTACCTAAAGGGGGCCTACAGGAAATCTGGAGAGGGACTTTTTGCAAGGGCATGGAGGGATAGGATAAGGGGGAATGGCTTTAAACTGGAAGAGGGGAGATTTAGATTAGTTGCAAGGAAGAACTTCTTCCCTGAGGGTGCAGAGGAGCTGGCACAGGTTGCCCAGAGAAGCTGTGGCTGCCCCATCCCTGGCAGTGTTTAAGGCCAGGCTGGACACAGGGGCTTGGAGCACAACTTGTAAGGATTTTAGCTTCTGGTGGAGGGTGCCCCTGCCCATGGCAGGGGGTTGGAACTGGATGATCTTTAAGGTCCCTTCCAACTGAAACCATTCTACCATTCTATGATTTCACTAATAGCTCTTCTATATAGGACAGGCTAATTTCCTGTTAATATATAGCGAATCAGCCCTGTCAAGGCTTGATGCCCACTAGCTCTCCCAAATTCCTTTGCCAGTGCTCCAGCCACTGTTGCACTGGCCATGTCAGCATGGGTTGCAGATCACAGGCTGTTGCAGTAGTTGCAGGTGTGAGGTCCTGGTTGAATGCAACACAGCCCTGTCACATCTGCCAAACACAGGTCAACCCAGCACACCAGTCTAAAGCTGCTCCTACCGATGGCCCAGTTTAAGTTAGTTGCCCTTTAAAACAAGAAAGAAAACAAGAAGCATCTGACCTGGGACCTTTCCTGAATGCCTTGACAGTGAGCCGTGATGCAGAGGATTGGCTCAGCACACCTAGCATAGCTGTATGTTCCCTCCATCACCTCCTGGTACTGCAGCCAGCAAGCTCCTACCACATCTAAAATGAGCAGGAGGGAATCACTCTGCCCCTCTGCCAGTAAACATTTTCCTGGTCACATTCAGCCTCTCTCTGCAGCACTGCTATGCACTTCCCTTTCGCCCTCAACAGCTCTACCCAGCCATTACCGAGTCTGTAAAATCCTTATTACAGCTGGCTGATGAAGTGCTCCCCCTGATCACCCTTTCTCTGCAGAGGCCGTTGTTGGAAGCAAAGGGTATTACATTTTTCATGCCAATTTCATTTAAAAAAAAAATCTGAAAGGAAAACTAATTGTGCTTTGTGATACTTTGGGAAATTAAGTCTTCAAGGAAATGTAATCTCCAGCTCTTTATTTGACTGCAAATGCGTTAATTTATTTAATTGTATCATCAATCAACACAGTACATATAATTATTACCACTATATAATGGATTGGAAGAAATTTACTGTCATTGCCTGTGTAATCAGATATGCTCTTGTTACTAATTTCTAAACAGCATCAATGGGAAAAAAAAAAATGACCTTCCAGGCTTAATTTCATGCCCTACTTCCTGAAAAATTAAATGGGAAGTGAGCACACACAAAAACCAGCACAGATGCAGAGTACAAGGCTGGTAACATCTGCCTTATTTGCTGCCCCCTCTGCCATTCATATAACTGATCTCATTTCCCTGTCCTTTGATATTACATTTCAAACAAAATCTTGAGCAGACCTCATCAAAACAATCCTCCGGGCATTCGATTTCCATTCCCTGTGTCTTGCAGGTACAAATTATTATTTCATTTTACATGTGCAGGGACATTGAAAGCCCTGAACAGGCACTAGAAGAAAAAGTATGAAATGGAATATTTAATGAAAGGCAGCAGCTGAGCTCTCAGAGAAATCAAAAGCTGCTGATCTTGAGGATTCATTGAAGGCATTTTTATTAATCTTATTACCCTAAAGAATTGCTTTTTATATATGTTTTTCAAACAGCATCAAATCCTCATCAAAACAGCCACTGCAGTGCAAGCATCACACTCTCTGCTATTGACAGAAGCAATGCAGTATTTGCATACGATTTTAAACAAGGCCGGGAGCCTGTGGCACCATTACCAACACTTTAGTGGTTTATTATCAGTATTGAATACTATTTGAAGCATAAATCCAGCATGGTAACAAGCACCTCCACTTTCTGTTACAGCAAGGGGCCTTCTAATTGCCCACCAACTTGTGTGAATGGCCCTTATTTGGCACATGTATATGTGTGCGTACATATGGCAGATAGATATTGATACATATACACACACACACACACAGTGGAGGCAGTTTGTAACATTTAAAAGCTACGGATGCTCACACAGAAGCAATAGGATTTCATTCATTTAAACATTTTTAAGGCAAGCTGGGTTTTGCTTGAGAAATTTAGGTTTGTATAATCTGACAGACAAGCCCCCAAACCCAAGCTGGCACGAGACAAGTAACAGCTCAGGTAAGAGCAACAGCAGATTGCAGCTGCTTTGCATTTAATGTACCTGTGCCACAGCTGCACCCGACCAGAGGTGCAGCACAGGTCAGAGCATGATGTTTCTGTGCTTCAGAGATGACCACAGCAGCTCACAGGCTCCAAGTCTCCCATCACCTGGTTCCTGACTTGGGCCTGCAAGGCTGCAGGAAGCAGCACAGCTTTTAGGAAAGGACATGGGTATGAAGAGGCACAGAGTGAGGACAAGACTTTTTACTAGACACACGGGATGTAACTCTCACTTGCATCCCAAAATTGAGTCTGCAACAGAGGATAAAGCAGACCCGCTGTCCAGGCACTGGGTGGGATTTCCATCACCCACTCAAAACTGAAATTGCACTCCAGCCACTTCAGCTACCTCCTCACGGGTACTCAGGGGTGAAAGAGCCAGCTCGAAGCATCACTGCCACCCTTCTTCACACTCCTCCTCACCAGCTGAGGAAGAACAAAGGATGTGCACAGCACACAGCAGCTACAGGGAACTTCTTGACATGAGTGTCAGACATGGTACCTAGAGCTGGGCGTCCCTCCCCATCACTCACATGCTGAACACAGGTGCTCACGTATGGCAGCAGATGCTCTACAAAGTCTTACCTGAACCACGAGCGTTCAGGCAACACATGACTTGCTTTCTGAAAGGAACGCTTACATGCAGAAGTAGCACAGCATAAAGCTAGCCTTGCTGAAAAAAACCCACAAAACTATGTAGACACACCTTTATTTTTTTAGTAAATGGACCCAAAGCCACCGTGGTTCTTTAAGTGACAATTTTCAACAAAAATCTAAGGATGAAACATTCCTTTATGACTGTCCAACGCACTGAAAAAAAGGAAAAAAAAGGAAAAAAAAAAACCAAACCCTAACAAATCTTCAAAGTATGCTGGCATCTGCCCATGTTCTGCACTGGCTGGAAGTTGTCTGCTCAGGGAGTTAAATATCACATCCAAGCAGATAAATCCTCCCAAGGCAGGAATACTACTGATGTTCACACAACTCCCAGCGGGTTCAGAACAGAGGTAGAGGTGATTCTTTTCCATTTCCAAAACACAGAGTATGCATAACCTACGTAGCACACTAATTTTTATTCACAGGACATGCATGCTGAAAAAAAACGAGCCAAAAAATTTACATCTGTTTTTCTTCCACCAGATGCTACATCTAAGAACTTCTGTACAGGAAATATATTACAGTTCAAACACACCAAGTAGAAAACAATCACACTACAGGTATTGAAAATTACCAGCTTCACCTACTGCCTTGTTTTGGTCAGGTATTCTCTACTTAACATTGAAAGGCATCAGGTTTATTCCTGTCACTCCTATCATGGTACATGTAATAATGTTCCTCTATCACCCTGCAGTGATGCACTATTAGAGCTACTGCAGCTTATCAGCTTTGTCTCAATCACTGGGAATGATTTGATTGAAGTCACCTAAACAGTTGGATTCTTTTAAAAGGCCAATAATTTTCTGTAGTTTGTAAAAGAAACTGTTAAAAGCATGGATTTGGGCTTGCTTTGTTTCTAGTAACTAGCCACCTAATGATCACATAAGGAAGTGAAGATCCTTCAGACACCCCGATACTCCCAGAGAGAGAAAGGCACAACAATTTGGGTAAAATATACAGGTGTGAAGTATCAAACCATACTAAATTCTTCTTTAAAAAGCACAAAAAAATCCCTGTGACAGGGAGACTAACTGAAATGTTCCATTTTCAGAAAGTAGCAAATGAGATTTACCTGCCTGCAGCCAGCTCAGGCAGAGCCCCTTCAGTTCTCTGGATTAACTGCTGGCAAGCTGAAAACCTGTCCTGGAGGCTGGGTGGAACTTCAGGAGGTACAAAACGCTCAACCTGCTTGGTACCATCTCGAAAGGTCCTGCTAGAAACAGGACTGGGGTTACACTGCACTTACCAGGTCACCCTGACAACATGGATAAGCCATGTCCATTTATGGAGATTTAATTTTAAAGCAGATATTCCAATGTTTTACATTTACTTACTTCTAATGTGAAGATCTAAATCAAATTACAGCTTATAAAATTTAAAGGAAAAAGTTATACTTCATTGAGAATTCCTATGTTTAGGTCAAGAACTCAGCAGTAAGGCTGGAAAACAGTTTTCCAAAAAGGGGAGTTTATTTTGGTGGGTCTGTGTTAATTCCGTATTTTTCCTTGAGAAGTTTAAGCTGTTCCTCTTTCTTCTTTGTGTCCATCTTTTGGAATGCCTGGAATTAGGAAAAGAAAAGATGTGAGGAAAAAAAAAAAAATCTCATCTCCTGACATGTTATTTCCTAGTAACTGCAACCAACATCACGAGGAAACACACCAATGTCACACACCAACAGCAGCGTTTAATCCTTGGCCTCAGAGAATGCCTCAGTACCCTGCACACCATGAAGTCACAGGCAGAACATCTTTTTACCTGCACACAAGATCTCATATCCTGCTGCAAATGTGAAGCTGTAAGCCCTTCTCCAAAGAACAGTCCCCAGAAACATGGTTTTTAACACCTTTTTTCCCCCACACAGATCACCAAGTAAAGATGAAATCCTGACAATTTACCCAACCCATTCCCACTGCCAGTTTGGATTGATTTCTTAAAATTACCCAAGCACCTCTCTTTTCCAACTGAATTTCTTTTTCTGCTAGCTGTGTTCACAGGTAACTTAAAACCTCCCAAGTGTACATACCCTGTTTGCATTATAGTACAGAACAACAAGGTATCTGTTGCACACGTTGAATCCTGACAGGTGATCACAAGCGTTTTTGGCATCAAAGATGTCTTCATAGACCACATAGGCTGTTCCTCTAGTTTCAGGAGTGTTTCCACTGCAAGGCAAGATGAACTTTAATATCCAACAAAATTAATAAGAAATAGTTCCATTGGTCTTCAGCACCGACTGAGATTAGATTAACTAATGCAACTTCATGAGAAAACATTTTATTGTTATTTTTTCCTAAATCACAGGATAGTTTGGGCAGGGACCCCTTCCACTAGAGCAGGTTGCTCCAAGCC
>NW_009936750.1:51067-54027 GCF_000696875.1 Nestor notabilis
GGTCAGTTCTGGGCCCCTCACTACAAAAGAGACATTGAGGTGCTGGAGTGGGTCCAGAGAAGGGCAACGAAGCTGGTGAAGGGTCTGGAGCATGAATAGGTTTCCCAAGGAAGTTGTGAATGCGCCAACCCTGGAGGAGTGTAAGGCCAGGCTGGACAGAGCCTTGGGCAACACAGTTTAGTGTGTGGTGTCCCGGCTTATGGCAGGGGGGTCGGAACTAGATGATCTTAAGGTCCTTTCCAACCCTAACTATTCTATGATTCTATGTCTAACCTGAATCTCCCCTCTTTCAGTTTAAAGCCATTATCCCTTGTCCTGATAAGATATTAAAGTACGTTCCTGCTTTCCACACCAATCTCCACTTACAGTTCAGAGACAGGACAAGGAAAGAGAAGCATGTGCTGCATTATGCTCCTTAAGGGAAATTCACCTCTCCACAACAGCCATCGGAAGCTGTTGCTGTCAGGGGTTGTCATATTTCTGGAAATACTTTAAAGTTTTCATTACAGCCATTAGCTTGGTTTATTTAATATTACAAGGCTGGGCTGTCAGTTAATGGCCGTCTGGATCAGATGTCTCCCCAGGATGGAATATGGCTCTGGGCATATCACAAAACCAATTTAAAAGAGTCAAAACAGCCTCACTGGTGCAAGACCAGGTCTGGTGCACAACCATCACCTATCAGGCCATCAATCCAATTTCCTTTGCCTGAGGGACTGGAGACATGTCTGGGCACATAAGCCTAACCAGCCCAGAGAGATTGCAGTCTACAAATCCAAAAAAACTCAGCTGAAAAGATAGTTACAGCAAACTTAATAACCAGAAGAACTGTCTCCAAGGTGCTTGCTTCTCAGAACAGAACTCCTGAGGATAAATGATACCACACATATCCACAACAGAATACATACAAAAGCAAGGAGGACACCAGCATAAAAACCACACTAGGCACACAAGTGACTACAAAAGGAGTTCCATGTTACGGATATTTCTGTAGAAAATGTGAGCCAGTAGTTCTGAACAAACCTTTGGACATATACACCAGTGCATCACTGATGAAAAACTCCCCCAGTGCATCTTAACTCTTTATGTCCCACTGTGATGCTGTTCTAAATTACACATTTTCAGGAACCCTTAAATATTTGTTCTCGTTTATGCTTATTAGTGAAGAATTCCACCTATGCGGCCAAGTAGTAAGTTTACTTTAGTCACTTCTGCAGTCACTTCTGTTGCGCTTCCCTGCATGAGAAGGATCTCACTAGCTCCATCTTCCAACACAGCACCAGAAGTATGATTGATCCCCACATTCTTGTTTGTTTACTGAGGCAATTCTAGATGCAAAACTCACTTTATTCTATACGGTGCACAAACACACTATGGCACCAAAATGAGCACTTTACTTCAGGTATTTAAGTTTGGTCTGTTTAACGGTATATGTATTTACATCCTGCACAGTCAAAACAATTCAGCACATTGTGGATTAATTACCCTCCCCAGTCTCAGAGCATGGGGAAACAGAGAGTGATATAAATGAATGACAAAGATACATTCCACTTTAACCTTATCAGCAACAGAGAGGCAGCAGGTTATTTTGCCACCAGTATAAAAAAAACAACTTATGTCAAATATAAACTACATTTCCTTTTCTATTTGTACACCTATTGAGATGTGACTTACAATGTTTTAAGTATTGAACACCAAGTTTAATTTCCTCCCTCTCCCTTCCTAAATATTTTTCAGAATGGGAAAAAACACAAATCCTTTTGTGTGACTGTCAGTACTCTAACCAGCCTTACTACGGTTCCCAAAAGTTCTTCCTGAATTCCAGTTTCAGCCAACTCTTCCCTAGAACCTTAGTGGAACATAATACTAATCAGACAAAATTATGGTTTAATCTGCAGCATTCAGACAGTACTCAGGGTACCAACGAACATCAGAGCTCAGGTCTTTAATGTTTGAAGCAACTAAGAGAAGAACCTCAACTTACTGTACAACCTCAATGCATTTTAGAAGAGAATTCCAGTCAGACTGCCATCATCCACAGCTGTGTGGCTCAGGGAACAAGCTGTATCAGGGAGTTGTTTCTGGTGTTTGTTTCTAGTTGACAGGCCCAGCAGCAACAGCAATATCTCTATTTTCGCATCAGTCAAGTATCTAATACTCACTAAACATGAAAACTGATTGTTTTCACCTTTTGCCTTTCTCATTTTTACCTGTAGTTAAGGTAAAAGGTTAAATGCATTTAAGGTTTGCTTAGTAGAGTCTCCCACATTTTTACCGGCACACTTAGGTCCACGTCAGAATTAAGCTTTTTCACCTTACCTACCAGCAACATTATTTTTCAAGGAATTCACACACAAGAGAGATATCACACCCACCTTTGGCACACATGGATACTTTTTCAGCTATGAAACCCAGCTACTACCTACTGCAATAAGAATACTGATCCTAAAGCTGATTAAATCCTTAATGTTTCAAAGAGAACTAAAATACTTACACTCTGATTTGTCGAATAGGCCCATATTTCCCAAAAATATCGTACATTTCTTCTGCTGTGATTTTATATGGCAGGTTCCTAATATACAGTATGCGATTGACTTCTGGAGGCAGCCGAATCTGATGCAGAAACAACATACGGTGTGTTAGACCTAGTGTGCTCACTTCAAACCTTAAAAAGCTGCTGCCTACGAGCTAAATCTTCGTGCTAGCATCACCGAGACACTCTCTGTGCTCCACAGGTCCTTTTTTAACCCTCCACGGCTACAAATCTGAAATGTTTTTCTCAAACAAGAGGTCTGCCTGGAAGGCAACGGGCTCCCTTGGCCGGGGACACGGAAAGGAGCCCCGGCCGGGCGGGAAGGCCTGCTCTCAGCCCCCGGGCCGGAGGACTTCTCCTCAGCAGCACGGCGCGCTGAGGCGGGCCGGGCAGCGGGCAGGGGAGAGCACTCACGTTGGCTCGCTTG
>NW_009936751.1:0-485 GCF_000696875.1 Nestor notabilis
GAGGTGACCTTGGGACCTCCAGGGTTCCCTGAACCCTCAGCTCAACACATCCCATGGCTCGGACATTGCAGCCTGATGACCCTTGGGCATTCCACCCTCAGACTGGGACTAAACCAGTGAAGCCCGGGAGCTTCTGTGACTGACATGTCACTGCAGGGCAGGGCAGGGGCACTGCACAGTTCCAGGGCGCTGCCGCAGCCATCTGGAAGGAAACAGGGAGTGGTGGCCCCTGATCTGAGGTGGAGGCTCTCCACTGGTGGGGGGGGGGGGACGGGGAGCTGTCGTGGCTGGAGCGGAGGGAGGTGGCTGGCCATGCGAAGGCCAGGCACTGGCCAGGAGGGAGTGGGGCCACACAGTGAGTCCCCATGGAAAATAACAAACCAAATGCAAATGACCAGGTTTGTGATCTCTGCAGCTGCCAAGCACCACACTTGAAATTCGGGGAAAAGCTGTACTTAGAACTGGATTGGGTTTTAATGCAGCCA
>NW_009936752.1:0-52638 GCF_000696875.1 Nestor notabilis
GATCCCGGTTACACGGCCCCTGCCCTTTCCATTTCCTCCCGGTCGGTGCTCTTGATCGAGGAGGCAGGGACAAGGGCCACTTTCTTTTTGATTTATCTCTGAAATATGCTCCCATTTCAGGATTTGGGCTTGGAGGGGGATGTGCAGCGCCGAGCACCCCGGGGGAGGCAGCAAAAGGCGCTCGGGGTTGGGGGATGCTGGGCTCTGGGGGATGCTTGTATGTGTGATAGAGTACAACACACTGCCCATCCCCTTCTGTCCAGTTTAATTTTCCGGGGCTGCTTCTGGAGTTTCAGATATTTCTACCAACATTCCTGGAAGGTCTGCTTCCAAGATAAAAACACACAAGTTATATTGCTACCAAGCAAACACGGTGATGGGGACATGCCTTGTGCTTTCGAAAGTAGAGCAGGTCACACACACACACACGCACACATGCTATAACTGCAGATGAAAACCAAGGACAATGAATATGGAAGGGATCAGAAAGATAAATAGCATAAAATCAGGAACAGTCCAGTCCCACACTTGCCATTTGTTATAGAAAGAAGAAGTAAATGGGATTCACATGTTGAGCATTAGCTGGTTGTTAGTCTGTAAGATAATATTAACTTTAGTGCTTGCTGGTTTACTCCAGTTTTCCAAAGGCAGTTCCAGGAGGCACCCAGCCTGTAATTTAGGATGGCACATACTGTGTGAAAGAGGCTTTGGCACTGGGGCCTACCAGCACACCAAGGTGATATTAACATAATAAAACGTTTGGAGAGGGAGTAGGAGCTCATAAATTAATGCATTCTACTGTTTTAATGCTGGGAGCTAACAATGCATTTCCTGTTGGGCTGATAGTCCCCACTGCAGCCTCGCAGCTGTTTTAAAGGTGCTGTGAAATTGAAGAGAGGGAAGATGATTGTCTTTAAATCAATGTTTAATGATGTGCTATTAGGAGAAAAGTCTTCCCCCAGCAGATGTTTACATGCTGAGGATGGAGGGAGCTTCCCAGGCTGCCTGCCTTGGGAGCAAGGGAGACACTATGAGTCCCGCTAGTCTTGCAGAAGGACCTGATGTCCTCAGCGTTGTGCCACAGCTTGCTGTGCACCAGGAGAGGCTTTGCTCAGGTCTTTGTGTGGGTACTGAGGAAATTCCTCCAAGATGTTGAATTGCTTCAAGGTTTTCAAGTAATCTGAGTCATGACTGTGAGCAGGTGAATACGGCCAATGTTGAGAACATCCCACCCACTTTCAGCATAGGTCATGGATGCCAGGGTCCTTCCCCCATAAAGATCAGATATGAATGCTGGAATAGAATCATGTAATCACCAACTGGTTTATGTTGGAAGGGACCTTAAAGCTCATCCAGCTCCAACCCCTGCCACGGGCAGGGACACCTTCCACTAGAGCAGGTTGCTCCAAGCCCCTGTGTCCAACCTGGCCTTGAACACTGCCAGGGATGGGGCAGCCACAGCTTCTCTGGGCATCCTGTGCCAGCACCTCAGCACCCTCCCAGGGAAGAGCTTCTGCCCAAGAGCTCATCTCAGTCTCCCCTCTGGCAGGTTAAAGCCATTCCCCTTGTCCTGTCCCTGCAGGCCCTTGTCCAAAGCCCCTCTCCAGCTTTCCTGTAGCCTCTTTAGGTACTGGAGCTGCTCTAAGGTCTCCCTGGAGCCTTCTCCAGGCTGAACCAGCCCAGGTCTCTCAGCCTGTCTTCATAGAAGAGGGGCTTCAGCCCTCTGATCATAACCCCTAACCTGTGAGTCTCTTTCTGGAAGGTCAGGTTCTGAGTGCTCTCCCTTTCTGAATGATGGTGGCACATATTATTCCCACACAGGCAGAGGAACCCTTTGCAAATTGCTTTCTTTAATCTTTACAAACATTCATCTAAGGAAAATGTCTCTGTATTTCCAAATACCGTGAGGAAATATTTGCCCTTTCCTTTATTTGCAGCCTTCCCTGTTAGTGCATCCTTGGAATAGTGTCTTAGAAGCCCCACTGCTTCTTCGGGAGAAACTGGGATGTTTGGAACGTGCCTGGGTTGTAATGTTTCTAAACTTCCCAGAAGAGGCAAATTGCAAAGGAATAAGCTGCTTTCTGTGCATGCACATTTGTTTCGGAGCCAAATGGAAAGGAGAGCTCAGAAAGAAAAATGACAAATTGACAAATTATTTGGAAAATATTGTTCTTCCCAAGTCAGACCGAACCATACATGGGGAGGGAGTCAATACTGAGATTTTCCCTTTATATTCAAGTCCAGCAGCCCTCCCATTCACTCCGCTGGGAGGTTTGTGTGAGTCAGACCTGCAAGATCATCCATTCAGGGTAATGTTTCCAGCACTTCAGTCCCCTCCCTGCTTCACTCCTACTCTGCACTCAAAGAAGTGTCTCCCTCAGATTTACAGGTGGGATTGGATGGGAAATGCAGAGCAGGATGGGATCCAGAGCTGTTCCTGTCCCTCCTCACCTCATCCACAGCCTGGCATCACTGAAGATGAACTATAGCAAAGGAAAAGGCAGTGCAGCTCTGTCACTTAGAAAACGTATCTGTGAGTTCATTCAGATCAGTGTGAAAAGTAGAAAGTACGTCAGAGGAAGGGAAATGAAGTATGAGGACTAGGAGAAGTCCTCTTTCTAGCCCTCATGGTGTGACTCCAGCAAGTCCTGTGAGGTTTATGTGCCTAGAAGCAACTACCCTGACCTCCTCCCATAGCATGGGCAGGTTAAGGCAGGAAAAAGGTGTTAGGTAAATGGAAGAAGCTAAACCAGAGAGGAGTTTATTTCCATTTTGAGCCTGCTTGTGAAAGGCTGCTGTAGCTGTGCACTAGATCGATAATGCTAGACCTGATTTCTTCGGGGGTGCATTGTTTGCCTTGGTGGTTAGATGGCAACACAGAAAACGCTTGTTGTGGCAAGGAAATCCCTTCATTCTGTTTAAATCACTGCATTTTTCATCCTTGTAATCTTTAAGTAATAAACAAATGTGGTATTTCTGCATCCCCAGCTGCTAATGGTGAGTTTCATGCAACAACAGCAAGAGCTGCAGCAATTGTGCACATCAGCAATTAGCAGCACTCAGAGCGTGCAAGATGCTTTGAAATGAGATGTTGGGAAAGAGGTTTCTTGTGTGTGTGTGGTTGTGTTTGTTCTCTGGTGACATGCTGCTACCAAGCTGCAAACCAAGGATCACCCACAATAAACAAAAACAAACAAACAAAGTGTTGTAGAGGGTGGTATTGCTCAGTTTAATTCTGTCAGGCCTTTAAAAAGAATTACAGCCCTGTTTGTGACAACTGGAAATGCAACATTCACTCCAATAAAACTGCTTGTTATTCCTCAAGAATGACATTTGGAGATGTTTCCTTACACAATGTAGACATTAATGGGAGTAGATCTCAATCAATGAAATACTGATGTACTTCTCCTCTTTGCACTAGCAGGATTTCTGGTTCTGCAGCCTGTGGTCAGCTGTTTACTTGCCAGTTAAATCACAACACATTTAATGACTTTCTAGAGATCTGTCTGAGGACTTACTGCCAAAGAACGGGATCCTGGGGATTTGGGCATTAGCGAAAAGTCACTTAAGATCTAGACATTGATCCAAGTATCTCTACTGCAGTTTATTCCAAGCACTACAGCTCTGGGAGAGAGTGATAAATGCCACATACACCTTCAGAGTAACACCCTACATTCTCACAAGGTAATTGTTACAGCTGACTCCTAATACTCTGCTGTGCTTTGTATTATTCATCTGTGCTTTGGCAGCACAGCAGTGTCTTAGCTCATGCGCTGTCTCAATGTCACAGTGGATCTTAAATTGCCGTGGGCTGGACCTTGGCATTTACTTAAACCAGCTTCTTAGGCCTTGGCCTATGGCAAAAAAAGACACTATAGATATAATGTAGACATAATATAGATGTAATATAGATAGAATGCAGATAAAATATTGATGTAATATAGATATAATGTAGATATAATATAGATATAGATAGGTATATAGATATAGATATAGATAGGTATATGGATAGGTATATAGATAGCTATATAGATGGGTATATAGATATAGATATAGATAAAGATATAGATATAGATAGATATAACATAGAACATAAATAGAATATAGATATAGATACTCAAGTCTACCTTCAGCTGAGAAGTATTTATCTTTGGTCTTAACAAGGACCAAGCATATATTTAAGGGCAACTTTGTGCTCATTTATGAAGAGGTGGCTGAGGGCAGAGATAGGCAGTATTCTTTATTCCTCCCTCTTCCCCAGGGATTGGCTTTGGGCCATGGCAAGAGGCAGGAGATGGGACTTTGGCCTGGCAACTCTTCATTCCTGATGTTAAACAGTGCTGTGGAGCAAGACTTTCTTAGGGCCAGGACTGCCTCTTCTCCAGCCCTGCAGGGCTTTCTCAGTCTTGTATTATTATTGCTGTATCTATTATGATTAACGACTTCTAAAATTCTTCTAAAACTTTTTAAGTGCCTGATGATCCATCTGAAACTCATCTCCATTCTGTACACAGGTCTCAAGTGTTAATCCTTAAAGGTGACTGCACTGGCCTGTGAGTGGAAATGAGGTAAATACACATCATTTGGCAGGAGCTCTGTAGCAGACAGTGCTTTCTGGCAGCATACACGGCGCCTCATGCAAATGAAAACTGATGGCTTAATATTTTGTTACGCTTTTCCCACCAGAGTTATTACCTCCTAATTGCAGGGATTGATTAAATGGAAGAGAGAGCACTCGTTCAGGGAGAAGCTGCCATGTGTTAGCCTTGAGCTGTCACCCAGGAGCGGGGGCCAGGGAGTTCCCCTCCTGCTCCCACTTGCTGCCCTGGCCATGCTCAGCATCAGCTCCTCCCACCACCAGTGGCTGAAGCTGGGGTTGAACACAGGCTGTTGCTGTGCTAGATTTGACATTTCCAAGGAAATTTACTCTTCCTCTGCAGTTCTGGGGACACGGGACGATGCAACCAACGCTGCACTGATTTCTCAATATGCTCTCATTACTCATAGACCTACTGTATAAAGCTGTATTTAGATGATCTATTTAAATGCCAAACCTATCCCTGAGGTCTGCTGAATCCAGTGAGGCAGAAAGGAGAGGCAGCTTCCAGAGGGAGTCTGAGAGTGGCTGGTAGAGCCGATGGGACAGAAAGTTGTTTTATACACCCTTGTGTGTTTTATAGCAGAGCTTGCCACTGGGTTGAGGATGTTCAAGGTGGATTTGGTAGTTGCATGTGTAAAGACCCGCTTCATCTTGTTATTCCCAAAAGCTTTGCACCTCATGAGCTTCCTCCTGCCATCCTGCCTCAGTTCTCCTCATGGGTCAGAGTACATCATCCTGCCAAAGATGTGCAGAGCACAACACTTCTGCTCTCCTGGGACCTCTCTCTGGTTTAGGTCACCGTTTCAAAGCTGGATTGCCAGCTTTCTAGCCCACTGCAGATGTCTTGTTGGTGTCTCTACTTCTGATTTACCACCGTCAGCAGCAAAAGACAAAGCAGCACAGAATAGGGATCCTCTTCATTATCCTTCTGCCTGCTTCCAGAATCACCAAGGGAGGCTGGTGAAAGAAAGAGACATTTTTGGTGCCTGTTTTAACAGTGCAGGTGAAATGATGACAGACCCTTTATAGAGACCAGCTTGTCTATGTCACAGGGCACAGGCAAGTTTTTCCTCTGTTTGTACAGGGCAAAGCAGGGCTGGGCCCCTGGGACGTTCCATCCCAGGCTGGAAACCAGCCCAGGGTCAGGAGAGGGAAGGCATTTCTGGCCACTGCAAATACGGAACATGATGTAAATGCATTTTCTCCAGAGGCATGAAAGGGCTGAGCTCTCTCCTACTGAAACATGACTACCCTGAACCGATGATGCTCACAGCAATGAAAACCCACGAAAATCAATGAGTGTAGCTGCAAATATTTGGTGTTTAGAAAGCAGATGACTTATCCGTGTGTGTATGTTAAAAACACCTTTAGCATTTTTGCTTTGCCAAAGGGAACATCTACAGAGAAAAACTAACCCGGAGCTCTCCCAATGACTGGGCTGACCATAATGTAATCACCAAAATGAGGTATAAGGTTAAAATTAAACACCTGCATAGCAAGTGCTTGCAGAAGAGAAGTCCTCATTTGCCTGTGAGCAGGATAATTAAAGGCATTCATCCAGCTGAATGAAATATAGTGAGATCTATGGGTGGGAAGTGCTAGGGACTACAACTATTATTTACTATATGTTAATATTTGTTATTCAGGAGGATTTGAGTGTGGAGGGAACTTGGAGGATCTGGTCTGGCTCTGTGTGTGCTGGAACTCTTGAGGGATTTTTTAGTATCTACCACAATTATAGATGAGAACTGAGTGAAACCTTGTGGTTTCACTCTACAAAACATTAAACAGTGACTGCCCATGTTTTTGAACAGTATTTCAACAGTGTGGCTGGAGTGGAGTCTTTTTAAAGAGGAATCCCACATGGTTATGAGGGAAAACTAAAGGAGTAGGCTCCTAGTTATGAAATCAAGCACTGTACATGAGGGTGTCCAGTATTTTAATCCTTCTCTGTCTCTCCCAGCCTGCAGAGAAAATCCACCTGCACTTCCCCTTACCGAGGTGTTTTCACCTCTGTGTTGCTCCTGGTGGTTGGCTTTTTGTGTGAAGAGGAATCTGGTTGGGGCTTTTCTTGCTTCGCTTTCTGGTACCTGCAAAGAAGAAGAACACATCCCCACTGACTTGGGGAAGCTGGATTTTCGTGGTTTGAAAGATGACACAAGAATTGCCAAAAACCCATTGAAGGTGTGTACATCTTATTGTATGTTCCCAGGTTAGCCAGTGTATTTAGATGCATTTAAGGACCAGAGTGTATTCTGCTTCATGCTTAGGTAAACACTGGAAGTTTGGATCCTCCATACCAGATAAGGCCTCTGGTTCATCAGGTCTGGTACCCTGCCTCTGGCAGTGACTCACATCTGATAGTGGGAGAAGCTGAGGTGCCGGAGCGCAGCGGTGCAGCGGGATGTGTGTACACCGGGATACAGGGATCTGCTGGGTACCGTGCTCTCCAATCCTGGTCATCCCAAGCAGAAAACCCTCTGGTTTCACACTGTTACATCTTCATCACTTTTAAAGCATCATGAAATGTTAGCTATGCTTCCTCAAAAGAGCCTCGTCGTCTCCATTGACAGCGCCTGCGGAACCGCTGCTCCGTCTTTTCCACACCATGGCCATACGGGCACTCTGCCATGAGAAACCTCCTGTGGTTTCTGTTCTTGCACACTAGCATGGCCCTGCGCAGCTCCTCTCTTTGGCGTGCTGGGGTCCTCAGTCACAGCTCTCACAAGCAGAAATGGCTCGTATTAAAGCCTGCAGGTGGGAAAAGCATTCCCCAGGTTTACTTCAGTATTTACAAGCGCTCCTCCCATCGCCACAGTGCGAGCTGCGGTTTGGTTTCTTTAAACTTCAGCCCTTCTGTGACACATAATAACTAAAGTGCGTTACAAGCCAAGATTACAAGGTATAACATGAGGTGAAACAGTATATGGGAAATAAAGATGCATGAAAGGTTTTGTACAAAGGAAGTAACCCACTGTACATAAACTGGGTAGCTGCTGAGGGCAAGCCTTTAGGGTTTGATGGATTATTATCCTTGGGATACAGTGTTACAGAGTGTTTATTTATTATAGCCTTAGTCCTCCTCCTCCCACCATGTCCCAGCCTTGGGACTCTGAAAGACTCAGAAATGCCACTTGTCCTTGACTGTCTCATCACTAATCCTCATCACTTGAAGATCTCCATCTAAGGCTGGAGCTCAGACTTGTACTGCTCTCCTGCTGCCTACTGTAAATAAACAGGTACAACAGTGAAGGTTTAGCACTCCTGCCCTCAGGAAACATGTGTGTGGTTGCTCTGTCCCCTAATCCCCTGTGCCTGCGTCTTCCAGCCCTTCTGACACTGCTGGTTTCTCCTTATAAAGGCTGGATGGAAACTCTCCTGTGAAAATGATGGGAAATCCTGTTTTCTAGAGGGGTTCAGCTTTTGTGCTGTACAAAAGCTTCCTAGATTTCACTGGAGAAGTACTTTGATGCTGAATTGAGGCCAGCCCAGGTCTCTTTCATGGCAAAAGACACAGCAAAAGAACAGGGATATTAGCTGTGGGCTTGCAGTGCTCCCATTCCAGTTTTACCCACTTCATTTGGACCAGTTTTTTACATTTCTCCATTTCATTTTAAGTGCAGGTTGTATTTGCTTTGGTTGGAATCTGGGAGAAGTGACTGTGCCCTAAAGGCAAGAGGTGCGACCTGCAGAGCAGAGAACATCCCTACTCCACTGACTGCAGTGACACTGCTGGCAGGGCTGGGAACTGGGTTTCTTTTTCGTCTCTGACAAAAGGAGCATCATGTTAGAAGCCTGTATTACTTGGTGAGATAGTCCTCTTGTAGAGATGGAAAGGAAATAACCTGGGAGGCCAGAGACAGCAATGACATTGTCTACTGTGCCTGGCAGCACATGGCCCAGGGTTTAGCCATGGGTAGTTGTAACTGTCTAAACTCCTGTGGTCCCATGGCTCTCCTGGAAGGATTATTCAGCACATTTCATCATTGGGAAATATTCCTGATATTCAGCCTAAACTCTTAAGAGTTTAGGGTCTTAAGAATCTTAAGAAAAGATTCTTAATCTTGTTCCATTACTCTTAGTTATGCCCCAGAACTGTAAATAATTCTTCCTCCTTGATGTTTACAGCCTCCAAATACTTGTAGGCTGTAATCGTGTCCTCTTCTTTGTCTCCCAGCTGAGTGATATCTATTTGGCTCTTTTAACCTCTCCTAAGAACTCATCCCACACTCTCCATCCTGCCTGCCTCACCATGGCTTTCCTCCAAACCCCTTCCCAGTCCATTCCCAACCACTGTTCTGCTATGAGGGGCTCTGACCAGGATGCAGCCTCCCCTGCACAGCTCCCTGCAGAGCTGGGTGGGTAGTGCTGTCCCCATGGGGTATCCTTTGGGACTCACACTGGTCACCATGCCCTGTCCAGGCTGTCACCCTCCCACCCCTCATGGTGGTCCTTTCCCATCTCCTGCAGCATAAGAGGGAGCCAAGCTTGGACCAAGCTGTGGTTTCAACCTGCTTTGCCTTTCTTCTTGCAGAATCTTTCTCATCTCCTCTCCCAGGGAAAGGGAGCTGGGAACTGCCACATTCCCCCTTCCCTGGGCAGCACGACTTGCCCATCTGCTGCAGAGATCCTGTCTTGCCAAGGCTTTTGTTTCCTCAAGTCTTTTTCTCACCCAGAGGAGAAGTTAAACCCCACGGGCTATTTGTAAGATTATGAGTGTCAAAGCTGGTGGCTGGAGAGGAGTCCCAGGATGTCTGCATTTACCATCTGCATCCCTCTTTTGGAAGCCCTCCCACAGATCACCCAGGGGCTCGGTGGCCAAGGGAAGATGCTCTGAGGCGCAGGGTCCCTCTTCTCCAACACTCCCATCACCCAGCAGCAGCCATGAAACCTGAAACGGCTTCTTCTAGCCCAGAGCAGGCTGGCTGCTAATTCCTCCCTGTGTAAATTTACACCTGGAGCAGTGATGTGGCAGCAGGCGAGGGCAGGCGGGAGAGGGCTGCCCGGCCACTAAGATTAAAGCACTGAGTGGCAGCTCTTGCAGGGATGCTGCTCCCTTTGGCTGACACGTTGGTCTGCCTCAGGCTGCAGGCTCTTGATACTCATTGCACTCATCATGGTATTTTCCCCTTGGTGTACCACAGTTAATTATTTCTGTGTTGGGTTGCAGCTATCATCTTCCCCTGACCTGCAGTGCCTGCAGCAATGTACAGCAGCAAGAGCAAGCAGGTGATGGGGAGCCCTGTGCGGTGGGAGTGGGGAAGCTGGATCTATGCAAGCCCTTTCCCTCCAGGATTGCTGTGCCAATTTGGCAGTGGGATTTTTGCCTTCTTCAGGACATGAGGAGGATCAGATGCTTGTTGGCGATGGGAGGGATGTACTGGGACAGGTAGAGGACCAAGGGCAAAGTTACACGTTGTGTCACCTATGGATGATGCTCTCTGCCTTCCAGAAAACATCTCTGGAGGTGACACTGTTGTGTCTTACATGAACCCAGTGAAGGGGACACAGTCTTGGCTCAGAGCAGCGGTGACCAGCTAGTTCACACTCAGCATCATGCTGGTGGTGACTGCAGGGCACTGATCTTCCTCCTGGAGGTAGAAATCCAGCAGAATCAGGCTGTGTTGGAGTCTCTGGTCCAACCAAACCAACCTAGGAGGACTCACTGCAAACCACCACCTAGACACTGCTAACATATGGATCATGTCTGAGGTCAGTGTGCTGGAGATGAACCTCCTTCCAGCAGAATCTATCCCTCCTCCCAGCACCATGTCTAGAGACAAGAGGGCTACAAATATGTAGCTCCCTTCCCAAGGCAACATGAAATGGAATGACGAACCTCCCATCCAGCACAGCAGCCAGCCCTCATTTTGGTGGTGGCTGCACAGCTCATTGCATTAAACATCTGGGTGAACCCCATGAGAGATGTGCCCTCAGAAAGCCCCATTTTGCTGCTTTCTACCACTAACTCCTCAAGCAAGGGCAGGATCTCCCTGCAAGCCTGTTCATGCCAGAGCATCTACCGAGGGCCTGTGCAGAGCATCACGGGCTGTCACCACCATGGAGGGAGAGGACAGTGCCAGTCCTGTGCTGGTATGGGTGGTGGAAGAGGGACCTTGCAGATGGACACGGAGCATCACTGTTTCCCATGCTGCAGCCAGCCTGCATCAGAGACGTTTGGCATCACGGCCACAGCTTCACACAGTCCCACCAGCATTACAGGGGTGCAGGCAGGTCAGCTGGCAGGCCAGAAAGAGTTTTACCCTTCAAAATATGCTTCACGTAGCATGAAACTGGCACCTCCTTATAATTATGGAGCTGGGGAGTTGCACTGACAGCGTGAGTCATGCTGCCCTGTGCTTTGTGAAGTTGGTTGCCCATGTTACACACACACACACTCACTCAAACACATGCCTGGTGTGAAGGACTGCTGTCATGCTCTCTTCTTCCTGGCTTTAGCAAATGAATGCTACTAGGAATGCACCCAAGTTTAATGTGAGTGATTCACTGGTTTGGGAAGCGTAACTTCGAACCCTTCCGCCTAAATTTTCTGTAAGCATGTGCATTTCAACAAACATTTTTTGTTTTCTTGTTTCAGGTTTGTAGCTCGCAGTCAAACAAATCGCCAGCTACTGTCAGCTATTAATTCTCTCTGTTTTATGCATCTGGACCTGATTAAATTTGGGACTTAATTTGCATTTTTCTCTTATGCAAGAAAAGGTTTCAATTTATTGCGGGCAATTTTATTGACATCAGACAGTTTTGAACAGAAAAGGGGTTGGTGTTGCATGCGCCCTATTTCTTCTAAAGGTTTTGCTCAGCAGCATGTTTGTACAGCAGAATACTTTCTGCTGTTCTTCCTTGTACCTATTCTTTCAGTAAATACCATTTCACTGCGATCTGACAAGCTCATACTGCTCCGGTGCAGCAACTTGCCCATACATATTGAGATGTTACACTGAAGAGCTCCCTCATTATTTCAGTGCAGTGTGTATCTATCTTCAGCATTTGTCAAGGCTTGTTCCATTCAAACGTGTTTGTCTTATCAGAGAGGTAAAAACCAACCAACCCTTTAGAACTGTCACTGAGGACAATTAATAATGTTAAAAAAACAAGAAGAAGAATAGTGCACCGTAAGGAATGCCTCGCTTTTAGGGCACCAACGAGGAAATAAGGAATTGGAGCCAATTTGGAAAGGAGCTCTGTATCCCAGGCTGAATGCATGCCCAAAATGCAGAGCGTCACGTAAAGAAGCGTCAGCGATGTGAAAGCTCCTGGGCTCCCTCCTTCATGGGCTGACCCTGGTCCAGGCAGGGCTGAGGTCAGGCAAGTGCACAGCTGAGAAATGTGCTCTTCTCCTCCTTAGTGCCGTTTCAGTGTGATGGAATTATTTAAGGAACTTTGAAGTCATTTGCCAGGAAAACTTAAAATCCTGGTGAAAAATCTCCAGCGGTATTCAAACAATCCCCCAATGCCATCATCTCCATGACTATTTGGAAGACCTACATTAATCATTTAGTAGATGTACTTAATATACACACTAAACTCCTTATTCAAAACACATACTTTTAGCCAAAAGTAGCTAAAAGGCTGAATTTGACCATGTTGTTTTTCATGGTGGCAGGTGGAGCAGAGACAAGAATTTCGAGTCCTTTACCTACAGGGCTTAACTCTTATATGGCTAATACCGATTTCATACTGACGTAGTCTCATTCCCATCACTGATGCCACAGAAATTACACAGTTGCCAGTTCTGCTCCAGAACACTTCCATGGAGCTCTGGTAAGGTGAGGAGGATGTGTCAATCTTCTGTGGTGGTTTGACACCTGCAAAGCCCCCGGATCCTGTTGCTCTCCAGGGTGAGTGCCGACTGTCACTTCTTGCCTTTTTTGCCTCGGGAGCCCGTCAGTAAAATGGATTTCACCATATCCCATTTCAAAACGCTCTACGGTAGCTGTTGCTGGTGTCACAGGAGAAGTCCCAGGCATCTCTCACTGGATTCATTTCATTTTCAGATGATAGAAGTATAGAGTTTTTAATTTCTCAGGGTATACTTTTCTTATTGCTTTATTCAAAACCCTGCCACGGCTCAAACCTGAGCTCTAACATCGGAGGATTCAAATACACGTGCAGTGTAATCTGAATAGCAGAAGGTAAGTGAGATGACTTTATTATTGCTTTTGTTAAGCACTTGCTTTGCTTTTGCCATCCTGTGGTGCAAAGGCAGAAGCTCTTTTCCATATGGATTTGAAGCTGCTCTCTCTGTTTTGGATTCATTCTGAGGAGCAGAAAGATAAACTTCACCCTTGCTTAAATCAGAAGATTGATGGAAATTAAAAATCTTGGCTAGTATGACTTGTTGAGCATTCGGAAGTGCAGAGTAGGGTTGAGCATCCTTGATTTGCAGTCTCTTTGGTGCTTTTTACCTACTGACTTCTGTCACTGTTCTGTGTTGTGTGTGGGAGCTTGCAGGGTCCCTCTAAAGACAGCAGGTCCCTTTATTTTCAAGAAGAGAGAGAACAAGACCCCAGAAGGAGAAAGATCACCCTGTAAGTACTGTCCTTTCTAATTCACAAAGGACAGATTAAAATGGCTTGAACCAGATATTGCCTCAAGTGTGGGGTGCAAGCATGAGCATGGCTTCTTTTGAGACTCTCTTCCTTTTCCTTCCTTAGCCTGCAGAGATTCCTGGCAGTGGGATGCAGGGCTGTTTGTACTACTGATGTGCTCCTCCACTCTTACTAAATGGAGCAGAGCAATTCCCATTGCTCTCAACCTGGATTGTGTTGCCAGCATGCTGTTCACTTGGAAAGCTTTCGTCTGATTGCATTCATTCAGCATATGCTCTTTTAAGTGGTTTCCAACATTCTCCATAGAGAGAAGGGGAAAGGATAATGATGTTGTGGAGATTTTGGAAAGAACTGAGCATAATCTTGGTGTCCAGGCTGATATTCAGGATCTTCAAGGCTATGTGATTTGTTGTTATTCTGTACTGTTCCAAGGCAATGGACCAAGGCAAAGTTAATCTCAGGTAGTTAAAGTCCTTGTTTCCAAGTACATCTCCACATACAGGCCCATTTTGCCATTGGTATTTTATTGCTTTCAGTGTGTGCAGAGATCTGTGTAAAAGCAACACCTGCTTTGCCTCCTTTTCTGCTATTTCATTCCATTAGATGCATTCTTTCCTGAAATGCTCCATGACTGCATGATTCCAAACCTTGACACACTTGGATTTTACTGGGTTCTTTGCACATGTCCCTGGAAATAGTCTGCAATCCTTGATTATGACCGTTAGCAGAGGTTCAGCACAACTGAGCTCAAAACTTGAGCCTCAGAACTGGTCTTCCTGCCTGAAGCCATGATTTCATGACTCTTTGTAATAGTTATGGCTGCCAAGGAAGTGGGTCTGTGCTTCTCCAGGGTGAGATTGGTCCCTGCTCATGGCAGGGGGGTTGGAACTAGATGATCTTAAGGTCTTTTCCAACCCTAACTATTCTATGATTCTATGACCACCCCCTTGGTGCCCTGGTGAGCCACTAAGTCCACAAGACCCAGGCTAGGTTAAACCAAATTTCCCACTGTGCCCCATATTGCTGCAGTCCTGGTAGGGAGCACAGTGATGGTGACTATTGTGTCAGAGCTCACTAAATCTGTCAGGAATTCTGGGTATTTGGGTTTATGCCCCAAGGAGCATTTCTGTTTCTGTTGCTGTTGCTGCTCTTTGGTCCTGCAGTGGCCCTGCTGAATCCTTTCTCCAGTTCAGGTCTCTGTTCCCTGGGAAATAAGAAGTAATTGCCCCTTGCTTCCTCCTGACGGTCTCCCTGGATGAGCTTTGAACTTCATAGGAAACATGAGGAACTGACATAAAATCTCCATCTCCTTTGTCCCTGAATAGCATCATGTGTGCAGTAAATTGCACATCCTAGATTTTGCATCTTTGAAGCTGTAAGATGATTTGTGCCTTCTCTTCCTAAACATCAAGATCAGCTCTGCTTTCATCCACAGCTTTGAATAACTGAGGCTGTCAGGGCCAGGTTTTGAAGGTGCAGTTCTCAAGTTCAACAGACCCTCGGGCCAGGAGACTTCATTCCCTTTCCCACTAGACCATCTGATTAAGAATAACTGTGAATGTTGAAATCCATAATCCCCTGCAAATAGTTTAAAGTCTTGTCCATTGAACTGCAGACCATTATCAGACAACAATTTATGGCATTCCATGTCTGGCAAATGCAAATATAATGTGTGCTGTGACATGTTTTGGTCAGATTCTCTGTATTTTTGGATAATATTATACAGTGCCAGACTCATGTGAATAATAATCCAAATTAAAATGTGATCTTTGCCAAAAAGCAGAAATAAATCTATTCTAGACATCTCAAGCCTTTCCTTGTCAAGCTATTTAATTTCTATGTCCCCATTTTTGTCTTCCAAGCTACTCTTCTCCACTGTGAGCAACACACGGCATCACAGGCTCTCCTTTCATTTTGCTCTAAGTGGCAAATCATAGAATCATATGAGTGATAGCACTTCCACTTCCGAAAATCCTTCCTATGCTTGTGCTGGATCACATTGATCAAAAATTGTACAGTTGTACCATGTTGTGAAAGAGATTTTAAGCTCTTTTTTCCTCTTTACTGAGCTTAACTTTGTTGTACTGGGAGAGATGTTCAGTCTGTGCAAAGGGTTGTGGTGCAGACATCCTCAAGCAAGACCTATACAAGCTAACAGCAAGCCAAAGGCATCAGAGATGGACAAGGTGTTGTTGCTCCAAATGAGTTATTCTGGGCACAGGGTTGCATTAACAGGGCCACATTGCTTTTGGTACCCAAGTGACAGCCTTTAGTGATCTGCCATATTTATAGAGGCATCAACTTGCTTGGAGCAAACTCATAGATCTCAAAGTACCTCATTTTTCAGTGGAGATGTGCTAAGATGCTTAAAATAATGCTTGTAGCCATTGGGCTGTACTCAAAAGTGGTGTAGATCTTGAGGGTTCACTTGGCAGGGGATTGTGCTAAGTATAAGGATGTATTGTCTCCTTTACACTTGGATGCTATGTTTTATTCTACCAGTAAATAATAATGGCAGCAGAATTGCAATTCAAATTCTTAGAGAAATTTGATTCTTAATCTCTTATGGGATGGCGGGTCTTGGAAAAGCAACTTATTTTCTTGTTTAGGCAGCTGAGAAGTGTGCAATAAATGAACATTTCTAGTCATTTCTGTTTGAAGAGGGAGCATACATAAACATTTCCATGAATCTTATTCTCACCTGGAGAAAAACACAACTGGAAGGTGAAAACAAAAGAGGAAAATGGGGTCAAACGTGCTGCAAGTGTAAACTTGGGTAGTAGAACAGCTACCTGAGTAGCTGGAATATGACTTGAAGCAGCTCTGGTTCAACGTGAGAGAAACTGGAGTGAGTTAAAATGTGTGGTGTACTGCTGAGGTCGCGTGTGTGGGAAAGATGTGTAGCCCTGCAGGATCCCATCTCTGCAGGGAAATCCCACCACTACAGAGATGGGATCACTTTAGTTTCCTTGATCCCCCAACCAGGTTATTCTGAATGGTTATTCTGGTCCTTCAGAGCCTGGGTATGACATTGCTTTGCTTGCTGTGGACTCAAGTAATGCTTAGCTCTCCATTTGGGTTCCTGCTGGCTGGGGAGGGTATGTTTTTTAACAGCGTTAGTGGAAATTTTGATTCAGGGCTTTCTGAAATCCCTGGAACTGAGAACCTGAAGTTCAGGCTGTTGCGTGGTTTCCTTGGACACGTCCTCTTTTTCTGCCTGAAATTTTATACCAGCGGAATTAGGGGATTTTACATATTTACCCAGGATTTCCAGCATCTGGTGCCTGGCTGGAGCAGGAGCCCTGCCTGCCCATCACTGACACAGACTCCTGGTGTTCCCGTGTGGCTGTGCAGCCCTGGAGCAGCCCTCTGACATCACTGGCTGGATTGTGTGTGTCCAGCCACCACGGCAGCCTTTGTGGTTGACCCAATGCTTTCGAGGAGCACTTGTGCTATAAACCACACAATTCACTTCACAATTCACTGGGACACAGCAGAGAAGTTGCCACTGGATTGCAGCTTGAGCTCAGCTGTCCCAGTGAAAATCAGGAGTGATGCTGCTCCGAGGGATGCAGTTTACCCGTGGGAAAGTAAGATGACATCAGCCGTGAGACTGCCTCATGCAACAGAGCGACTGAGAGCATTAATGACATGGGAATGGCTGGGGTTTTTATTCTCTTAACTCATCATTTGTTGTAACAGCCCACAAAGTGCTTTATTCTCAGTTAAATTCTCAAAGAGAAATGTTTCCCCTTTTGCCTGGGGACAGTAGCTCCATCTGAGGGAGCTAAACTGAATCAGTCCATTAAGGATAAGAGGACAACCAGTTTCAAAAGAACTGATGATAAATTTACACCAGGCTTGGCAGCAGCCTGCGATGCTGGATCCAACCAGAAACTGGCTCCGTGGGTGCCGAGACATGGAACTTCCTCGGCTCTTTGGCTCTGTTCACATACGCCGATTTCAGCTTCAGTCTGAGAAGATGTGGAGGATTTCCAGTGCCTCCCCCAGCTCCAGCCTTCCCAATGACCATCCCTTGGTCTTGCTCGAATTTCACAGCACAGGACAGAGGAGGTGCTGTGAGCACTGATGGCTGGAAAAGCCCAGGGTCATCTGAAGTCTTCTATTTCCAAAGTACTGTCAAATCTTTTCACCCCCTTTTTGCCATATTTCTTTCGTGAATTTTGTTTGACACATTTCTAAGTTCTTGCAGGAGCATGAGAAAAATGTTATTTAAATGGATGTAGACATTTTAGTTGATGAAAACTCTGTGAATTTGACAAACATTTCAATAAAGTTTCATAATATTTTGAAAACTGCAATAGTGAAGAATGAAGCTTTTCGTCCAATATAAATATGTTCAGTACAAGGAGAAATTTTCCTTATAGGTTGCTCTGGATAAAGAGCTATTGCTCAATAAGGATTATTCACTTAATTTCTCTTTCTTCTAGACCTGAGTGAGTCTCTTTTCTGGGGAGAATGACTAATTCATAACCAAGGAATAAGCCAGAATCATCAGGCAAAAGAAACCAGTCAAGGTCCAACCGCCAGCTTTGTAAATGTCAAGGCTTGCTGCCTTCTGTTCTAATAGGAACCTAGATCATGCTTTCAGAGCTTCATTGATGTCACTTTTTATTTGGAGCCTTGTTGCACATTTTAGGCACTTTGATGCTGTGGAGCTGCCTGAAGCAGGTGGTTAAAAGCAGAAATCTCTGTTGAGAGCCCTGCATTTCTGTTTACCTTTCCTCCAGGTCCAGCACAAGCACTCTTTGATTTGTGTCTTGCATTTTAGAGTATGAACAAACTGGAACAACTGAGGTTTGCCTTTTTTTCTCAAAGCAGTGCTGAAAAAGCTTCGAAGGAGCAGTGAAAAGCTGTGATTTAAGATGATTTATGCTTTGGGTTAAGGAAAAGGAAGAAAAGAGGTAGTTTTTATGCAATTTCAACTTCCAGGAGAGCTTTCTGTGTAACACATTTATCCCATTCCCATAGTTCCATCAACGGCCATTCATTAACCTTCTGTGGGAGACGAACAAAATTCAGGGAGCTTTGCTAAATATGGGAACTGAAAACTAACACGCTATTTAGGAGAGGCAATAGAAATCTATTTAATGAGGTAAATCTGTCTTGAGATGAACTTTGTTCAGGATATTTTCTAATAGGAAAGAAGCAGTGGGGTCATCCAGACCCCTTTGAAAATTTATTGCTGTGCTTAGGAATTCCTCGTACATACCAGGACTGGGAATCTGAGCAGCAGGCTGTTGTGGCAAGTAAAAAAATAAATGGTGTTATCTTGATAGCCAGATAACACAGTATCTGCTCACATAAAGTCATTTGGAGAATATTGTTTGTGAAAACCTCTTTGCTTTGGATCCATTCCTTCTCCTTTCCGTTTTCTGATAAAAAATCCTAAACACCAAGCAGTTAAAGGCTGCCATAAAACTGAGAAGAAACACTGACACTGGTGCTTTATCATGCTCCATCTGGGAGGCGAGCCAGCTCTTCCTACTTCAAGTTTATTTCTCCTACTCTGCTTTACCTCAGATAATGTCTCATAAACAGTTAAGAGGGTCATTTGTAAACGTCTCGGAATGGTTATTGCTCTCATCATAGGCTTTGGAACTTCGTGCTTTCAGCTAGCGAACATCAAGGTAAAAACCAAAACAAATTCCCAAGCCCAGGGCACTGACTATCTGGGGACACCTCCTGCTTGGAGGACAGAAAAGTTGCTGGATTTCTCCACCTTGTTTTTAAATTGTAAGCTTCATCTCTTAGACTAGGTGAGACTTGCGAGCTTCCCAAGCTTGGTATAGAACTGAACTCCTGACTAGAATACCTAAACCAAGAGCGTAACTGGAGCATTTCAACAGAATACAGCCCAAAACAAGTGGGTTTCTCGGCAGCAAGGTCTCTGTGAGGGCAAACCCTCATTTCAACCAGGCTTAGGTGCATTCTACCCAAGGCTTTATCCCAGCTTTGTTAAATGAATTAAGCCCACTGCAGTCAGCAACAGCTGCATGCTTTGAGAGGGCACAGTGGACTGCTTTCTCCTTCTCATTTGTGCCTTGCTCATAGTTGCTCTGGTTTTGGGAGAAGGCAGACTCCTTCCTGCAGGTATTACCTGGCTGATTGCAAGACCCAGTGCCTGCCTCCAGATCAATAGGCACTATGTGCCTATAAACTGTTGCATATTTATCCCCTGACTCTGCCCATCAGCACGTGGTACCCACAGCTGGGAATGCCAGCGGTGCTCCATTAGCTAGGCTCTGAGCCATGGGAAATAGGACAGTGGCATGAGGAAAGGAGCTGGTACAACACAACTAAACTCAAACTTCTGATGGGCAAAAATAGCATCCCCCTGCCCTGTTCCAAGGTAGGAATAAGGTCTCCTTCCCCTTACTCCTATGAGAGTCAGGCCACCTTGTGAATTACCAGTGTTTGGTTAATTTCTTGTGACTGTGTTTGAAGAGTTGGGCTGCATAAAAGACATTTACAATAATCTTTCATGTTCTCCAAAGGAAAAGAATCCACCTGTGTAATCTTTCAAGTTAAGCTTCCCTCAGGTCTTGTTTAACATTATGAAAATGGCAGCTCATATAATTTTATTACTTGAGCTAAATATGATTCTTACTCTGTCTTCCAGCTATTTCTCCTAATCCATATCAATAAAACTACGAGGGTATAATGAGTTTATAGGCTGTTGCTTCTTCATCTTCTTTCTTTTACTACTCTGAATGTATTCTCTTCAAATAAACCAATTAACCTTACAATTAGAAACCCACAGTAACATTACACAATGTCTGCAGCTACATCAGTCAGGAATGTAGAAGCAGAGATGACCAGATACTTACTTGTGATGTCCCAGCTCTGAAAGGATTTCTTGGCAAACAGCAAAGAGAAGAAGAACCTGCTGAAGTAGGAGAGGAAACTGGGGACTCCTCGTATGTTTGATCTGGATTGCTTGAGGATAGGCTGTTTGGAGAGGTTCTGCTCTGAGCATCTCTGCTCTTCTTTGGGTGTGGGAGAAGGGAAGGTAAAATATCCCTCAGATTTACTGTGTATGGAGAGGGTGGTGTGCTGGTGGCCTGAAGCTCTGGAGAAAGTTCCAGCCAGTCAGAGAAATTGAACTGCAGGAGGCACAACAAATCAAAACTTTTGATTTACTGGGAATGCCAAGGAAAACCTAACTGCTTTGAATAAGGAGATGTGAAGCTGGGGCTTGCAGACTCTAACCTCATCTCTGATGCTGGCCTAGAGCAAATTTGGTATCATCTTCCGTGTCTTGACCCTCCAGCAGGTAGGAGTGATGTGAGATACCTGCTTCAAGCAACATTAGAGATTCCAGCTGATATTTCAGTGCACCCTACAGCAATCACTAAGCAATTATTATGCACTAAATTCAGCCCAAGCTTGTAGTCCCTGGTCACTAAGGGGTAGTTTTTGACTGCTGGAGTCAGTATGGTATCACTGCTACAGTTGGCATGAGTGGATGTATCACGGTCTGAGCTTTAGTGAGGCAAAATCCCTTCTCGTGCAACACAATATGTGTCATTGTAGGCAGGGTCTATTAGTTATCCTTACATACATGGAAAATAAATGACCGTAAAGCTTGCTAAGTCACACTGTCTGTATTGATTGTCTGTGTCTGCAGAGATTCCAATACTGGATCTCAGTGATTTGAAAACAAAACTAAATGCTCCACCTAATTATAGTTCTGTGCATGTATAGTTGCCTTTGAACATTTGCAGCTGTCAGGTTCAAACATTTCTAATAACTGTGGCTGTGACATTTGTTCGACAGATGAGGTAAGAATAAAAGATAAAGGGGAACAGCCTGGTTTGGCGAATGGAAAGAAGATTGGATGTATGACTGGATGCCATGGAGCACTGTAACATGTTTGAAGGTGGACTTGGACGCACCAGAGTTTGCAACTAAAATAAAATAGCAGGTGGTATGGTAGCAACACTGAAAAACAACATTGAAGAAGCACCTTGTGGGAGAAATGGCTGAGAAATACACGTTACTCCGAGCCCAGACCTGAGACAGTTGCACGTCCAGCTTTCTCTTGGGAAGGGTTTAAGGTCCTTGAGTAGCTGGTGTCATTTATGTCATGTTTTCCCATGGAAGGAAAGCAGTGGTGTGCAGATGTTTGTCTTGTTCTAAAAATAAGACAGCACCAAACCCTCTGTGCAGATGCATTCACCTCCAGCCTTCCCTGCATAATGTCCTGGTGCTTGTGCCCCTTTACCCTGCACCATTCGTGCGTTTCCCTTCCTTTTTCCGCAGAGCAGTTCACTCTTCCCAAGCTGTGCTGAGGTCTCAGGCCTGGAATACCCTGCCTGTGTCTTGCATAGCTGACTTTCCCCTTTTTTCTCCCTTGCAAACAGGTTTTTCACAGATTTCTCTCCTCAGCCGCTGCAATACACTATGTGTAAGCCACGAGACAATGACAGGAATATAGTTTTGAAAAGAGAATTCCCATCCTGACATTGCTGACAGGAGGTACCTTAAAAAGAAAGCACTGTAAGGAAAAACACATGGGGTTTTTTGTTTGGTGGGGGAAGTGGAAGGAGGAAAGATTAGTAGACTATTCTCAATGTGTACTGCTTAGATCTGTGATCTCTGCTACAGAATCCAACTGTGCAGATCTATCAAGTTCAGCCATGCTGGAGTATGCCACACAGGTGGAAGGTTTAATCTTGACAGTTGAGCTTCCAACTGAAAAGAGACAGAAAGAATGAGATGAAAAAACATGCTAAAACCTGTTCTGCTCCCAGTCGGGCTTTGGAGCTGTGCTGCTGGATAACATTGCTGCTTGTAGAACAAAGGCGTAGCGACGGGTGGCTCTTTCAGTCCCAGGTACTGTACTGGTTTTCCTAAAGCAATTGCAAAATAGCAAGGACCCTCCCACTGCACAAAATAAAGGAGATGAGGTGCAGCTCTGCTCTGATGGGGAAGAAACAGCAGCACAGGAATGCCCTAGGAGAACTTCAGGTTGAATGAGGCTGAGATACTTGAGCAGAGTGTGTGTTTCGTGGGGGAATGATATGATACCCCAAAGCTGCACCTTTAAGGCTAGATCTTCCCAGGCTGCACGTCTACAGAGTTTCCATTTCATTTAAATAGGACAAAACATCAATTTCTCAGAAGCAATATTTGGGAGCTGCCTTGCTCACCCACAGACTCCATTCCCACCCTCCTGCCTCCGAAATGCCACAGGTTTGGACCCATGTTGCATTTCTGCTGCAAACTTCTAGCATGGAGTTGGCGTGGCCTGAGTAAACATTAAGAAAGGGAAATGTTAATGACATGCTTAAGCACATACCTATGACACAATCTGAAACAGGTGGATGTGGAGCGATTGAAGGCCTCACGCTTCACTCAAACCATATGTGAAAATCCTATTGCCATCCTAAGAGCACTGATCAAGGGCAGGAGATGGCTGTTAGTGAGCATGATTTAGAACTGACTTTGGAAAGGGTAATTTATGCTTTGGAGCCTCCTCAGATGTGTACCCAGTAGGAAATTCTGTAGCTACACCTCTTTACACATCTTTCGGCTCACCGAGATGCTAATGAGAAACCCAGCCCTCATGGGCACAGGGAGGAACTGTAACACTGAGCTCCATCCAGGAATGGGTCTCAGTGACTGATTTATCAGCAGGCTTTCCTGTAGGACAGATAACTCATGCCAAGAGTTTCTAGTTCTGCACTCAGATTTTGAGGTGCAAGGCTAAAGACTGCATCCAGCAGCCCTGGGAAAACACCCAGGACTCCAGAGACAGGGACTGTCCAAGCCAAAGCTCCTTCCCACCCCTCTTTCTTCTTGCTTACACCCACATTTAAAAGTCTCTGGCTGCCCTTTATGTTTGTGGAGTTTGAGACTTGATGAGGCTTCTGGTTGGTTTACTCTTTCTTTTGAGATATATTGTTCATTCATTTATTGTTGGCACCATGTGCAGTTGAGCACCTCACACTGCACCATGGTTAACTTGGGGCTCAACATCTATTTAATGTTCCCCCACCCCGAGCCCTAACTGTTAGTGCTGCCTGTTAACTTAAGCAGAGACTAGTGTCCCTAGACTTGTGATGCACACAAGAGTGACCTAACAGCTCGTCACACTCAGTCTCTGGTGGTCCCTCTCCAGATCCAGACTGATGGAGCATCCTGCAACAGTGTGTTGGCTCTCTGGAGAGGTCTCTGTCCATCATCTGCAGGGGGAGCCTTAAGAAGTGACCTTCCTTTGGCAGAAATGAGCAATGGTGGAACCCTCAAAACCACAGAGTGGTGGCAACTACTTCTCTTCCTAAAATCCCCATGAATTTTCTCCTCCAAAACCTCACGATCTCCCCAGCAAGCCCCCCAAGGCAAGTGCTGGGGCTAACAACAGATACTCACTTTGAAGAGCTGGTGAAAACCTTCTGCAGATGTGCAGAGATTGATCCATTAGAGATGCCCAAAACGGGCTGGATCACAGGGTGGTAGCAGCTGTGTACCCTCGGTGCAGCAAGAGTAGCCTGCACCTCTTCCTGCCTGGTGAATTTGGGCTGGGAGTGGTGGGAATGAGGAAAACGGTCTGAGGGATTTCAGAATCAAATGGGTTGCTCAAGTACTAGTCACTATAATTGTGTTTGTGAAACATCATTTTACTGTGTTAAAGATAAATACAAAGATGGTAATAGGCTCGGTATAAATGGTCTCGCATGTTGAAGAAACTGCTCCTGCGGTTTTTGGATGTGATTACATGGTGCTAATATGCTCCCATCAAAGCCACTTTGAGAGTCCAACCCCAAGCTCATAATTCTTCTTCCTAAAATCAGATTGCAAATGAGCAACAAGACTTCTGCTTAATTATAGCCTGAGGAGTGATGTTTGGGCTGTGAATCATGTTAGATTTCACACTGATAGATGAGGAGTACATGTGCTGATATCATCTGCAGATTGGGCACAGTTCACCAGTGGCAGCCTTGCAGAGGCATCTTGCTCTGGTTCATCCCTGGCATGTCCCCTGGCCATGGTGGGAGCCACGCTGGGACACATGAGCACATTTATTCTCTGTGCAAAGTGCAGCTTTCCTCCTGTGCAGCCTCACTGCTCACCTTTCCTCTCATCTCTGAAAGCCTTGGGAATGGGAAGACTCCTCCTGTTTGCATAAGCAGGGCATAAATTCAAAGGGTTCTGCTGAATATTTGTTAAGATGCATATTTATGTGCAAAACCTTCCCTACCCCTCAGAAACCATTTAGTTAAAAGAGGATAAAGATCATTTACTTATGCCTTCAGGCTGCTGCTATTCAAACACTGCACATTCATGTCTATTTACTCTGGTATTTACTAAAAAAGCATAGTTATATTAGCAATTGTTGCCTCTCCATTTCTGGAGGTTCTTACGGCACTTCTTTAAGGGATGTACAACTCAAGAAGAACAAATGGTGCCATTCTGGTTGTAGGACAGTGAAAGCAAGCACCCTTTTCTAGTGGCCATAGGGAAAGGCACTGGAACAGGCTTCCCAGAGAAGTAGTGGAGTCACCATCCCTGGAAGTGTTCAGAAATGGTGCAGATGAGGCCCTCAGTGACACGGTTTAGTGGTGGCCTTGGCAGTGCTGGGGGAACAGTTGGACTTGATGAGCTTAAAGGGCTTTTCCAACTTAGTTGATTCTATGATTCCTCATTTTGGCAAACTGCTTATTTAGGTGAAACCCCAGCTTTGCAGCATTGCTGAGAGGGTTTGCTCTCTTACCCAGGTTTGCATGCAGGTTCCTGACTCCTGACATCCCACGAGCCCCACAAATGGGGCAAAATCCCCAGGATTCTTTCTCTTTGAGCTTGACAAGGGGGTTTTCTGCTCGGGGATATTAGTAGCAGCGACAGTGGTGCAGTCTGTAACTGGCTGGCTGCACTTAATGACCTGAGGCACGTCAGCTCCTCTCAGCTGGCTCCCAATCCCCAGGAAATGTACCCCGGCTTGATTACTGTCGCCTAAAGAGTCACACATGTACACTGGGAACCTTCTTTTCATTAACTTAACCTGTGCCCAAAGAGCTGCTGCAGAGACATATTTTTTCAATCAGATAATGCATTTTCAATTTAATGACTTGGTTTCTACCCATTTTTCTCTTCCTTTCCTGCTGTACAGGAGCTATCTGTGTTTAATGCTGTAATGGGATCTTAACATCAAGTTGGCTGTGTTCTTCTGAAGTGATGGCAACGGTAATTAAGATGTGTTATTGTTTTCCACTAGGTATATTTGTACCATATGGACAATGCAACATGACTCAAAGCAAAGACGGTTCCTGAAAATTCAAGACAAGATGCAATGGATGAGACTTTGATGTAGGAAAAAGTCCCTGGAGAAACTCCACACAAGCAGGAAGCTATGTATTCCCATACCTACCTGCCTGCCTGGAGTTCCCCTGCAGATGACTTTGGCAGGGGTTTAAGAAACGAGCACACACATTTGTTATAAGCATTATGAATGATATATGGCAAATGTTTGCAAAGCAACTGAGAAGAAAAGGTGCTGGGGCAGGGCTTTGGGTTTTCAGACTGCAGCAATGCACTAAGGAGTGTGACCTGAAGATAACATGGCTTTGGGGAGTGCCAGCAGAATTGAGGTAAGCATGAATCAGAAACCTCTGTTGAATAGCAAGGTAAAAAACAGGGAAGGATTTCCATTCAAAAACCACCTTCTTCTCCCTCTGAATAAGCATTTTCCAGAGCTGTCAAACCGTAGCTGTTCCTTGTTCCAGTCTTGCCTTTGGTGGTGTGTGGGAAGCTGCATGTGCTCCTTGCTCCAGCATCAAGAACAAGAACAAAACTGCTCTTTCACAGACAGAAAGTGGCCATCAGTGCCCAGAAACAGGCTGGGGTGACCAAGGACCAGCCACCCTCCTGTGCAGCTCTTCTAGGAAGTGAGGGAGGATGGTAGTGCAGCCCTACTCCAGATGCCCTTCCCTGGGTCTCTTGGGGTGCTGGTGGGGACAGGAATGGCACTTTGCGGGTGAGACAACATTCTTCTGGAAAGAAATTATCCCTCACTCTTGGTACCCAACTGTATTTGGCAAAACTGTTGTTGGGTTTTACCTCCCAAGGCCCTGTCCCAAACTTTACAGCTTGTCACACTTGGCATCACAGCTTGGGAATAACTCACCCAGACCAAAGACATCTGGAAGTGGCAGTTTCAGGCTGTGCTTAAAAGAATATTTTGTGTTTTTATTTTCCTTTCTGAGCAGGCACCAGCTCTCCAGGACTTTGGAGATCTTAACTTTCTGTTTAGATCCCATCAAAACATGGAGTGCTTCGGCTTGAAGTCCCGTTTCTGTTTTGCTATGGTTAGAGGATAGAAACGGGGCAAGAAAATGAGATGCTCTTGCAGGAAGGGCAGCATACAGGCTGGATGCTGGGAGCTCACAAACAGCTTCTTTGCCCACACATGGAGAGAGGGAAGGAGTATGGGTCAATTTATTCTGTTTTCTTTTTAGTATCACCTAAGAGAGAAGATCTCTCGCTCTGAAATTCCCCTTTTTCCTTTGCTAATGTGATTTCAACAGTCTTCTGAAGAACGTGGTACAAAAGAAATAATGTTTGAAGCAATTTCCTGTGTATAACAAGTTAAATAGCTCTGCAATGAAACGTGAAGTAAATAACATTGAAGCATAGTTATTCTTTGTTCT
Organism: Nestor notabilis; assembly: GCF_000696875.1. Taxonomy (NCBI): domain Eukaryota; kingdom Metazoa; phylum Chordata; class Aves; order Psittaciformes; family Psittacidae; genus Nestor; species Nestor notabilis. The sequence goes on from NW_009936752.1 coordinate 26,844, forward strand.
TGGTTTCAGTGGTGAATTTCTTAGAGCTCGCATGGCATGGAGGAGATCTTTTTTCAGGGAAAAACCCCCAGTAAAATAAAAAAACCCCTTGGCATGTTTAATGGAAATCAATCTGAATTGGAATTTTGACTGTTAGTAAATCAATGCCATTCCCATGCTCTCTGTGAATATTCGCCTGTTCCTTACAGATGATGCTCATATTTATTTAAAAGAGAAAAGGCTGGACAGTGTTTGATGCACAGTGAATTAGACACCAACAGGGCTTTAAAGTAATCATGAAGGAGTGGGAGCTCCCGCAACCCCTCTTTGAGAGAACAACCATTGCTCACTGCCTCCCTCTCACAAGGTCACGCTGTGCGAGGCACCCGTGTCCCTGCTGACGGCTGCTCTGAGCAGAGGTGTAAGTGCAGAAGCTCTCCATAGATCATGTATGTCCCAGAAAAGACTTTTACTGTGGCCTGAGAACACTGCAATCAAGCTGTCTGTAAGTGGTCCCTGTGGCTCTGCCTCGTCAGTGGTGGAGCTTGGCAAGCTGGGCAGCCTGCCATGAGCTCTCTGTCCTAGGAGGTTGTCACTCGTCAGCTTCTGCCTGAAGTGATCCATCACCATGTCAGCAGCAAGCCCTCGCTTGTTGCTTTCTATGGATCAGAATCAAAAGCAAGAGACATCCAGGGAAGGGAGGAACACGTCTGTGTGTCGTGGTGTCATACTCTCCAATGTGTGTTTTGTCAGGGTGCATGACCCTTGGTGAGCACCCACCCCACTCACAATGTGCAGGGAGAGGGGTGGCACAGCACCAGGTACACTGGGTACAGGGCACAGACAGGTCTCTCTAGCTGGCTGTGCCTTCCCTGGTACCACTGGGTATCACTGGCATGCCAAGGCCTTTGCCAGGTAGAGAAGATGTCATACAATCTGCCAACTAAAAGTTACCTGCTGGTTTGCACGCTATTACCCGTCTCTTGCTAGTTATTGCTTTTATACTTATTAGTTTTCCACATTCCACAATGCCACTGTTCTTGTCTTAAACGTGGACAGACACTCGGACCCTAAGATAGGCACCATCCCTGGGAATTAGGAACCTGAAGGTCCTTGAAGATAGCCAGGTTTTTCCTGGTCTCATGTAACTTGGAGGATTAGGCAGAGAGTTCTTAAGATCCCCATGGGAAGAGGGGTGCTGCAGCATGCAGTACCAGTGCTTTCCTTGAGCATTTTTCCTGCTGGAAACATGCAAGAATCATAGAATAGTTAGAGTTGGAAAGGACATTTCTGTGCTGTTTGTGCAGACATTCACAGGTCCTGAGTGTGCAATGTGCAGCATTCCATGCTCACACTTCAAGCCCTTCCTAGTTAATCGCTACATGCAACTTTTCCCCTGTGGCAGCCTTTCCATCCCTACAGACAGCATGGAGAAATGGTCTTTCCCCCATGTCCTCTCCTGGAAGAGGCAGAGGACTGCATGCACAGTTAACTCTTGCATTATCTGCCCCATATGCAGCCATCTGGTTCTGCTGAAGTATTTGATCTCTCAGCCGGGTTTGATTTATGTGGCAAGAGCAGCAGCATTCCCATCGCAGAAGTCGAGTGCGATGCTTAACGTTGCCACTGCTTAAGGGTAAAGCTGGATCCCACCAAGCCTGAGTTTTACGTTGCCCCTTATTGGACACATCTGGTGAGGGAAAGACTCTCTCCTTGCTGCTGGCCCACTCGGGCTGGGTTTGGGCCAGGCAACGTGAAACCCGTTTGCATTTTGCAATGCCTAATGTCTTGGTTTGTGGGAATGCTGCTTTCCTGAGGATTGAAGTTCAGGAAAATGATACTGAAGGGTATGTTTGCACTACAAAGAAACCCACCAAAGCAGGAATTTCTAGCTTAGTAGAAGGTTTCTGTCCCCTGTTGTGAGGGTGGCAGCTTCAGGGTTGGTGTCCATATGATGAAGAGCCTCAATGAGATGTTTTGTGAGGGCAACACTCCTGGGAGCACACTGGCATCGTTGGTTTGCTTGTGAGGAATGTAACAGTGGTGCACGTTCCTCATCTCATGTTACATTTCATGGACATTAGTGGGTTTTCTCCTTTTCCTTCACTTCATGGAGGGTGTAAAATACCTTATTCAGTGTCTGCACACTTAAACCTCTTCTTTCTGTTTGTTTTTTTTTCAGATCTATGTCATTAGCATCACACAATATGATGTATCATGATGCATTATCATAGCTTTTTACATTATTTCCTTTATCACATGATAATTTGCAAATTCACAGGTGAATAGTCATTAGCTCCAGCTAAGAGACCTGATTACTGAAGGGATCATTCCTGCCTAGGAATTTAGAATTTCATATGAAATGAGTCTAATCCAGAGCTCTTCATCTTCATTTCCTAGTGAAATCCAGCTGACTCTGGGTGAGATGTATTGATTTTCGTTAAAAGAGCATTGCAGCAGCACACAGGATTTTGGGATGGGATCTGAGGAGAGACAACTTCAATTGAAACATCATAGGAGAGGCAGGAAGGCAAAATATACTGACCCAACCTGGAGTGAGTGCAGCCTTCAGCAGCAGGCAGGGCTGGTAAGCGCTGCAAAAAGTGATTTGTTAAGGTTTGGGTGAGTTTCTGTGATGTAAATACTGGAAGGAATTTTTATGGGATCTGGCCTTGGAATTGAGAGGATTAAATAGCAAAGGAGAAACCAATGTACTCTTCGCAGCTGATAGCGCACAGCAATGATGGTTCTGATAGCAACTGGAATTTGAGTCCCAGTTGCCTGTAGCCAGCCATTTCCAACCATCTGCACACGCAGGCAGCCTTGAAGAAATCAGCTGCAGCAGCCCTGGCTTTCTTCATGGCTTCAAGAGGGATGTCCCATGGTGGGAAAAGGGGACTCATCCCCTAGAGATTTTTCTGAAGCCATTAATCCACGTAGCCAAATTAAGTCAATATGGCAAAAAAAAATCCACGTGTGCGAGCTGGAGGTGCCAAAGGGAAGGTCCAAATCGCAGTGACAAACCCAGCCGGAACACGCACAAGACAGGAAACAAATCCTAAAGAGCTCTCTGCAGTGATGCAGCCCACGTTCCTGCCCCGAGTGCAGCCACACACTGTATATCATGTGCTGCCATGTAATGCTGATCTGTGTTTCATCAGCAGGATTTGAGCTTTTTGCCATTGGAATTCAACCAAAATATAGCAATGCTGTGATCAGGCTTCCAGGAGAGAATAAAGGAGGTAATACAGTCTAGGGTTTGAGCACGGGACTTGAAACCAGTTCAGGGTCCAATCCTGTATCCTGGGAATTCAAGGTGTTTCCTGGGCTCAGTCTATAACCTGACTGTGCTCTCTTTCTGTCATCTGTCATGATTTTGGAGCGTGGTGGTACTCAGCTAATTTACAGATGTTTGGAGGACTACCATTTGGGGGTGTACCACCATGTGGTGGTACAGAATGATGACTTCTTTGCATTTTGCATGTCCACTAACTCTGAGCTCGAATTTTGCTACTAAAACAGACCCTTGATCTGGTGTACAGTCCTGTCTCCAGGTCCCACTGATGTAAAGAAACCAGCGTAGTAAAGTTCACCCAAACCAGAAATACTGGGATTTGTAAAGGCAATTTAATGCTGATGAGACTGGGAATTACGAAGGTGCTTCCAAGATTTTCTGACTTTTCTAAGGATCTTAATGAAACGGCTCAGCAAGTGACATGCATCTTCCTGGAATTCCGAGAGCCCTATAATCCACCACTGCGGGGACCAGTCGTCCATGTCTCTGGAGCTATTTGGGATGGAGCGATGATGCTGTGGTTGATGCAGCTGAGGGGTACTGAGGTGGCAGCACTGGTCCCTGTTGAGCCTGGGCTCTTCTTCTCCCCCAGACCCACTGCAGCACTGGAGCAGGGAGCAGCAAACCTGCAGGATGCTTTTCCTGTTGGATATGATGCATTTTGAGCTGGGCCATTGCCCCCACTGCAGAAGGCGGTGGGGAGGAGGGAAGGAACGCCAGGCCTGCAAATTAGCATCAAAGGCTTGGTGCGAGGTTTATGGGGACATTTACTAGTGTTGTTTTCATTATTTACACCAGCCTCGATTCTAGGAGTTCTCATTAAAAGTGTAATAAATGTAAAAATATTTTACAGGCCAATAAAAGTTCCAAAGCAAAAATAACTTTATATAGTGTGATTTTTTCCCCCCTTCTTTTACAAAATACTGTGTGGTATCATCTTGAACCTGCTGATTGCTGATGGGATGAGAGAAGCCCCTCCATTCTGGTGCAGTGTAAGGGGACAAGGCTCAGGACTGCCTTCCAGCCAACTGATTTGTCAGGTAATAGGTAACTCTCACAGTCACTGATTTTGATGAGCGCATATGAGGCTAATATAATGCTTTTTCTCTGGGGAAAAGAGAGAAAACCAGATCATTTATATTAGTATTTTTCTGGTTTAAAAACCAAGAAATATATTTAGAAAGGCACTGGAAAATATGGGACTGACAAAGGGAAAATACATGAATGTTTTCAAGTTCCTCTATAAAATATGTTCGCATAAACAGACTGTGTGTAGTCAGACCTAGCCTATAGTTTCTGGAAATATGTTAAACAAGGAGAGTGATATTTGCCAAATCCTCTGTTACAGTTTTGGGATGTGCAGTCCTCTGCAGAAGGACAGAACTAAAACGAGGAAACACTTTGGAATGAACTCAGCTTGGAGGTAATCCAGAAAGCTTGTGGAATGGGTGGAGATGAAAAAGAATGAATTTAACCATTAAATCATCCAGCAGCTTGTCATCTGCAACATTTATCTTGTCCCAAAAATAATAAAGTTCCGAAGTCGTAATAACATCTAAACATCTTTGATCACAGAGCTGACAAATTGGTCCAAAAATGCTAAATTTGGCTTTGTCACCCAGGTTATCCTAAGAAATACTGAGTCAGCTTTGCAAACAGAGTGGTTTTCAAAGTGTGGAATGAATGTAGAGGTGCTTGACCTAAAAGAAGCTGGAGGTGTTATTTGCAGCAGCCAGTGGACCTCCACTTGCTTGAAAGCAAATTTGTGATTCCTGGTTTTTAGGCTCTGGCATCTGTAAATGCTAAAGAATGTTTTCTTCAGGCTGACTCTAAAAGCTGCCTTCATAATTTTGCATGAACAACGACTTCTGCTCGTGCAGGGTTTTAGTCCTGACTTTTAGCACTTTGAAAAGCTAAGCCTGTGCCTGGGGAGAAGGAATGGGGATGAAACTGGTTTCTGCTAAAAGCAGCCTCTGCCATTGTCCCTGACCTCTTACTGAGCCAACCTGTTGCCAGGATTAGGAGAGCATTAACTAGCAAGCACCAGAGAGGTTCCACCATCAGAAAGCCCAATGCTATTTGGAAATCCAGTTCAAGAGCTGAGTGAAGCCAGGTAAAAAGGCTGAAGCATTTGCATCCCATCTAGCAGGTAGGAGCTGAAAGCTCAGTTGCACAGATTCATTTGGGCTTTCGACCTGAATCTTCCACTGCTGGATTTTTTCTGTATGTCTGTGACCAGAATAGAGTGTTTCTCTGCAAGGCTCCTCAAAGGGGAGGTGTGAGCCAGCCAAAAGCCATGCAACATTTTCTTAGCAGGAAATAAATTTAGATCCTTGCATCATTATTATTATTATTATGATGATTATGGTTATTAATTTCTTCTTCTTTCTAAAACACTGGAAAGAAATGTGGGGCTTGGAATGGGATGATCACTGCAAGAAAATATAGCTGGTTTTACTGCCCTGGCTATTGTCCCCCAAGGCTACAATTAGGACTGGAATCCCATTCTGCCAGGCATTGTGCAAACACAGAGGAAGGAACAATCCTTGACTCTGAGATCTGCAGTATTGATTAATCTTTATTTGTTTGTGCAATTACTAGTTCATTATTAAACATTGTTACTCGCTTTTGAAGGGAAATGCTCCCAATTCAGAAATAATGAGTCCAGGTATCAGTTGTAGCATAATCCATACATTGCATGTAGTAACATGGAAATACTTTTCTTGTTTTCTTAGCTGCCTCACTGAAGTTTCAGGTTTTCAGGCAATCTTGGGGACTTACATTCATGAAAACTTAACTCAAGTTATAGCCCATGAAAGCCCGTGTGACCAGGACACAGAATTCCTGACAGCCCCTTGGGAACCTGCATCCTAAAATGACATGCCCCTAAGCCTGTATGAGACAGCAGCAGAGCTAGGACTGAGAGGATCCCTATGTCTCAAGCTGGTTGTCTTGAAATAGCATCTCTGGTTTCTGCAAAAAGCAGATATTCTGTGAATATGCCTTTATAAACCACTTCACTGCAAAGTACACTTGATTTAACCTCCAAGACACTGGTAATCTATATGTCCCTACTGCTGGCTAAAATGCCATTTTCTTGTCCACACACTGATTTTGGCTTTCCCATTGCAGTGCTGTTATCTCTTTGCTATCGCGTAATTTACAGGAAATTCAAAACTGGATGCAATCACAACTCGTAACTCAAAATGCTAATCCTTGGCCTGTCACTCAGGCTGTAACACATCCAGCCTGCTCTATTAAACTTTAATGTCTACCCTAATAGCCATGTGAGGCTAGAAATCCAGGGATTAGCTTTGGTTCCAGTTAACTGCTGATAGGTGCCTATAGTATTATAAAGGACTCTTTCTCCTCTGAGGAGCACTGAGCATCTTTGCTTTGGTTTGTTTATAAGCTACTGAAAGTTGGTCTAACATATATTTTTTTCCAAAAAGGACTACCATAAACTGGGTTTAATCTAGTTGAAGAATGGTGCACTTAGAGAAGCAATGACTTGATTTCTTACTCTGTGTGTATCACAGGCTGCCTGCTGTAAATATGCTGTCTGCTGAGGAAGGAGGTGAACTTCCTCTAGCAGTGACATTCAGAACCATCCGGATCCTGTGAGTGGGTGGAAGATTGGGTATGAAGCAACTGAATTGTGTAAAATAAATAAAAGCCTGGCCCTGCAGAAAACAAGGGTAACATTTCCATTGATTCCAGTAGGTCCAAGATTACCCACAATGTTTTGGATTAGGATAATGGCATTTGAATTGTCCAAATAGATGCTGGCAAGGGAGGTAGTTACTGGATTTAGTTGTGTCTCTCAGTCACATGAATGCTCTCTCCATGTTGTGTTGGTAGGAAGGCTAACAAAGTGTAAGAGCAGAGTTCTGGTGATGTTCTCCTCTGTCAAAAGTAGGTAGGATTCACAGGCATATAGTCTTCTGCATAGCTGGTACTCCAGAGTTATATGCTGGAAATCACAGAATCATTTAGGTTGGAAAAGACCTTTAAGATCATTGAATCCAACCATAAACCTAACACTGCCAAGTCTACCACTAAGCCATGTCCCTAAGCACGGTATCTGCAAATAGGATACTTCTATAATTGTTAGCTTTTGTAGATACATCAAGGCCTATTTGGATTGTGGATTGAGAATTACTCCTGCAGATGCATTCAGGCATGTTGGTGAGCAGAAGAGGACTGTGGAGGCTCAGCAGACACCCAGATGGCTGGAAGTCCATCTTTGGAAGCAGCTTGCAAAGGCTGCATATCTGTGTATGGTCTGGAAGACCTCTACAGCTGGTTGGGAATGGGTTTTTATGAGGATGTTTTAAAACGTGGGTCTCAGCAACGAGTTGAACCAGGAAGCAGTTGGAGTTTTTCTGGTTTTTATTTAAAGAAATGTATGATTTTTCATGCAGCTTGCTCTGGGAAAGATCTCCTGGGACCAGAATAACATCTCTTCCAAAGCATACAAAGCCCAGAAAGCTAAACAGCCTGACAGTGGTGACAAACCTCTTGGTTCATACACTTGCTCTGTGTGGCCTGAGTAGGAAACACAAGTATTGCCTGGTATCACAGCTCTGAGCTGGAGATACTCTGTATGAAGCAGAGTTTTCCCCAGTACATCATTCTTTCCTCAAGGTTATTCAGGGAAAGGTTTTAGTTCTCCCTCAATTTGGAACAGGACCCATTACTTAAGCTTGGGATTTATTTTTTCCTCAAAGATGAATTCTTGTTGTTCAGCCAATTCTTACTCTCTTGAGGCTACGGCAAGCCCCAGTCAGCTCCAGGTCTTTACTTTCATACAGGATCTACCTTTCAGCATCTGGGTGCTCTTCTCTGAGGGAACACCTTATCTGTTGTACTCGAAGGCAGATGCTGAGTTCAGGTGAGATTCTGGGGATGACTCACCCATTTGTTCCAATCCCTGAGGGATTTTGAAGATGGCCTTTGGCTGTGGAAAATGTTCACCCCTTTGAACACAGGCTTATTGGCTTCCTACTTATTTTATAATGATTCAATATAACTTTTCCTCGGGATTATGTTGAACAGGGTACCTGAGTTGCTGGTGTGGATAGGTGGAAATTTCTAATGACTCCTGTGTGTGGTTTCTAGCTATTTTTGTGCATATTTTCAATAGCCACAATAGTTACGCCCATAAGCTGAAAAGTAAAAGGGAAAGCTCTTTCCCGTCTGTTGGCTTCTCTTGCAGCTCATGTATATTCTTGTTTATTCTGCTGGGCTTCCAAGATGGAAGTTTGTACAAACATTTTAACATTCTGAGAAACAACAACCAGAGGCAAAAGAAGAAAAAGCAAACCAAGGAGCAGGGCGACCGGCTCTCAAGTGGGTCTGTGCATCCTTTGCTTTATTGTCTGGAACTTCAAGTTGGCATCAGTTCTCTTAACTCTCGAGAGATGTGGAAGAACCTATTTGCTGCTCTGTAAATGAGTGTGACATGTTGTTTCTTTTATGTATATTCTTTGGAATCTGTCCCGTGGCTGCATAGCTCCATGCTTCCTGTGATGATGTACGTATGAAGGAAATAATCACAGCAGATGCCACACAAATACCTGTGGGTGATCAGATAACCCAACCCGCTCTACAGCTTTCGAAAATCCTGAGTCAGGTGTTTGCTGTTCAAAGACATTTCATGCAAAAAACCCCCTTAATTTCTGGGCTTTGCACACCCAAAATGGTTTAATCTCTTCTTGTACCTTTAGTTGCAGAGAGATGAGGGATGTCCAGAGACACAAGGACAAAAGGGTAAGAGGAGGGAGATAGGTACGTGAAAAACACTCTCCATCTGGCACCAACGTCTGGGAGTACTGTTGCAAAGAGGTGAATTTTATACATAAAGGAAAAGCACGTGGAGCTTGCTCCTCTGGTTTGCCACTTGTGGCTGATCTAGCTGTATCTGTAACGTTCATCGCAAGTACAGTTAATGCTGTTTTGTATAATTCATTGATTTCCATAAGCTCTCCATTGGCCATGCTGCCTATGCAGGGAGCCAACTGTGCCAACTACTTTTTGGTATTAACTGTAAACTGGAAAAGTAGAGAGTGTCTGATTTTCACACTGAATCGCCTCAGCTGCAAGTAGATGTTGGCATTAGCCAGGGGTGCTGGCTTGGTTATGATCTGCAGAAGCTCACTCAGGTTTTGGGGGACACTTCTCATCTTCCATGGGTTTCATACGGAAGGAAGCATGACTTGGTGTGGCTGCAGCACTGTGGAGGTCAGAATCCATCCTGCTGGGCACAGAGGAGCACCCACCTCCTGTGTGCTGCCCACTGAGCCCACAGCCAGTGTCGAGGGCACTGACAGACCCGAGCTGCTGAATTGGTGCAAACAAAATAGCTGTGTGGAGGAGAGCCATGTCCGATGGGTTGCAGCTGTCCCTCTGCCTCCAAATGTAAATCATCACCCTTTTCCCTTTTAACATAACAGTTGTGTCATTTAAAAGCGCAAAGAGCTGAGAAAAAAGTCTTCTTGTTTAGAGAAACCATTAAAACAAATTATGAGCATTTAATAAATGGGGAAAACTGTCTGTTTGTCATAACAGAATTTTTCCTTTAAATAGCCAAACAGCCACCCAAAAGGTTACTCATAGATGGGTGTGTTGGGGGGGTATTTCCAGGGTCAGTCTGTAGTGGGGTTCTTGCTGGGAGGCTTTGGCTGTGATGAGCACAGATGGGTGGAGGGCTCTGGGTGGGTACAAGCAACCTTTGGGCCTTGCGGTACCCACATGTGATGGCACAAGTTGCCTCCATCCTGGCAGAAGAGTGATGGGATCACAATGCGTGTGTAACCACATCATGCTCAGCTCTACGGACCTCTGCGGGCAAGAGGGTCTGCCTTGCATGCAAATGGCATTTTTGTGAAGCATCACTGCATCTCTTGAATAAACAGTAGCTTGGCGACTGCCTTTGGAGAGCAGTTCAGCATTTCTTTGTTTCCAAACATTTCCTGATCCCGAGCTCCTTCCTCAGGTTGTGGGAACGTTCAGGTTCGGATCTGCAGCGTGTGGGCTGGCCTCTCTCCAGTTGTTTACCAGATGATTGCTTTGAATAGGATTATCTTGGACAGGCAGAGAATCATCTCCACAGTGTGGGGCTGCCTTCGCCCTGTGAGGGTGGAGCAACCAGACCATGATGGGAGATGCTCTACTTGCCTGGCTGGCTAAGTGTCTCCTACAGACAAGACAATGTGTTCAGGCTTTGGATATGTGATCTGATCTTGAAGAGCTATTAAGTCATTGCTCCTTAAGAATGATTGATTAGTGGCTAAATGCCCTTGTAATGAGCCTCTTTACCATTAGGACCTACCAGTTTGGGAGAAAACCTGTTGTGTGTCTTGGTGACTGCTTGGTGACTCAGGAGCCTGGAGGTAAATAAGTCCTCAGCTTTTAAGTGCACAGTGTGTTACTATATCAGAGGACTGCAGCTTCACTAGCCTGAAACCTGCCTGCTGGCTCCCATTAGGCTGTAGCAGGCATGGAGAACTGCGAGGTGCCTGGAGTCAAGTCATGGACCAGCTCCTGAGAGCAGCAGACACTGAGCCAACCCCCGTGCAAAATGGGACATTCAGTGTTGCAGGCTACTAAGGAAAGGCAAGACCTGATGAGGGCCAACAAACATAACACTGCTGAGATCCTGTTGACAGGCTGGCTGGGGGATTCATCCACTTCTGATGGTGCCAGAGGGATCTGCTGAGCATGTGGGGCACTTGTGTCACACACCCTATGTGGAGGCTGGATAACTTGCTGCAGGCATCTCAGCTTGTTGCTGGCACCCCTACTGAGTGCTTCCATGGTTTTCCTAAAGCGTTGGGAGCTGCCAGTCTTTACAAGGTAGTTGGCCAAGAGGGGACCACAATTTGTGCCGCTGTTATGCTGGAATGGGGCACAGTGGAGGGAAAAGGAAAAGAAAGACTTCTGGGTCTGCCTCCTCTTTGGCCGTGGGTTCCAGCAGCACAGCAGGGTGGGAACCTGCTGCAGCTTGTTGGAAGAGGGTGGGCAAAGTTTTGCTATATAGATATGTCAGTTTGGAGATGGTGATTTTTAAGGGTCCTTTTCAAGGCTTCTCTGTGGGGTTCACATGGAATATATCCTGTGACCATGAGGGTGAGAAACCAGCATTCACCCATGCAGGTGCTACCATAAGGGCAAAGTTAATGTCATCAGTGGTAGCTGGTGCTGGTCAAGCACATCAGTCAGGAAGAAGCAAGTATGAGAAAGGCCAAATAACCTGGGTTTTCGATGAAGATGGCAAAAGATACGGCCTGAATTTTGGGATATGCAAACAGAGGGAGGACAGGGAAGAATGGGAGAAATGTTACAAGGAAAAAAAAACCAAAACAAAACTGTTTTGAAACAGCCTCAGTGTGTGGGCAAGAGTGAGATGTTAATCACATTTAACTGCTCAATTACAGGCTTTGTCACGGGCACAAAGAGCAGAGGTGGTTCTGCTGCAGAGGTGACAGCTGCAGAGGGGACTCCTCTCCTTGGACACTGCCAACAGCCCAAAACTCAGACAACAAAATACAGAATAAAGAATTCTCCCTCTCATCACCCTCCATAAGCTGAGCTGGTTCTAGCCCAGCCTCCTGCATCCAGCCAGCTTGAACTGGCACCTGGGATAAAGCAAAGTGTAGCGACATAAGCTCTGAAGGGCCTCACCTACTAAAAGCACAGTTGAGAGATGGTGATTCAAGGGGACGCTGTCCTTCGGGTGCACCCTGTCCCCAATATTAACTCTCTTAATAACAGAGGTGCTGTGTCAGACTTCCCATTTCAGGCTGAGAACGAGTATTTTATTACCTTTATATCATTTAAAAAAAAAAAGGGAAGAAATTCTTTTTCTTTTAGAGCCTCTTGGTTCTTTCATCTCAGAGTCCTCCTTGGTCAGATGTGCGGAGTAAATTCTCCAGCTTTTCTCCCACAGGTTTTAATCCCTTCTTTTGTTTCACCATGTGGTTGTGTAAGCAGTTCCCTTGAGAACAGGGCTCCAGGAATATATAATTAAATCACGAGTTTGGCACTAATAAGTGATCTTATCACTTTGCTGGGCTTTTTTCAGGTCTTTGTGTGATATTCCTAGGCCACTCATTTGAAGTTACTTAATTACAAGGTCCCCACAATAGAGCCAGGGCTTTGGATGGTGTTTTTTTTTTAATGGCATATTATATCATGTGTTATGATGCTTTGTGCGCCAAGTGACCTAGGAGGGGCTGACAACCCTTCAGGACTGTCACTGACAAAGCTGACTCTGCAGAGGTTGTTTTTGCTATGAGTAATTACTGAGGAGAAACTCCTCTTCAAGCCCTAACAAAGCAAGCGCTTGAACACCAGAGTAGCTGTTACCACGAAGCTGGGCACTAGAACCCATTGGGGATTGTGCCTTGCTGGTAATAAAGGAGAAAACAAGCCATATCCTATGAAAACACCCATTCCCAGTGAGTTTTCCTGTGTCTTGTACCTATCAGAGCCCTGTGCCTCGTTCTGATGTTCACATGTGGTGGAGGTGTGTGGCTGCCCTGGCCTCCATGGGGTGGGACAGTTGCCCAACGCTGGTTTCTCCATGGGTTGAACTTCTCCATTGTTCAGCTCCAGCGGGTGATGAGGTATCAGGGTGCAACCCTTGCTCTAGCGAAGCCTCAGGGCCTGAGCTGCCGAGGTGTGAAGTTATTTAAGTACTTGAAGATGAAGATAAGATATGGAAATTTAAAGAACTCTGCTAGAAACCTGCCGTCTATTGAAGGGCATTCTAGGTAATGAGATGTGTGCTTGGGATGGAGCTAAAATTGAGAGGAAAACAAAGTTTGTAGTAGTCCCTCCCCTACACTGTTTCCAAACCACCCAAGCACCTCTCTGCATCTTTCAGAGCCAAAATAATTTTGACAACTGACCTGCATCTCCTCCCCAAAGGGTGCTCAGTGTGATTAAGAGTGATGTGAAACGTGAGTGCAATAACACAAAGGAGGTCACTGGTGTTGTGCGGGGGTATGATTACCCGGTGGCATGGCAGCATGTGCTACACGGTGTTGTCAAAACCCCAAAATAGGTTCTATTTTGTTTGTGTTTTTTTAAGGAAGAATATTTTTCCAATCCTCATCTCCATTCTAGCTGCTGGTCAATTCGTGTCTGCTGAGGAGGTGAGAGCTGGACTGCTGTGAACAGGGCAAGAGGTAGGTTGGTTAGCTTTCAACCCCAGATGAAGTCAGAAGGAGCCACCAGCCAGGTAGAGGCAGGAGTACAGACTTTAAACATGGTTCCCCCAGCTAGATAATACTTTCCTTAATGCAGCCAAGTTGTATTTTCCCCTCTGTTACTCTTTCACCCCATAAATTGCCAGAGAGCCCTCAGCATAGCTGAAGTTTGATTCTTTCAAACATTACGCAATCTGTGATGGAAATGGGCTTTTAAACTGATCTGTTTGCTCGAAAAAACCTTCAGTCTCTCAGCAAAAGCTGCCCCTGGGAAACCCTTCCCCCTCTTTAAACAGCAAATCTGTTTGAAGAGCTTCAGCAATGCCAGCACTATCTCTGGGCATGACAGTCGGTGGAAACCACTCTGCTTTCCGTTGGCCATGTGACTTGGGGTAAGACCTCTCTGTTATTTTAATCCATCAACTGAGAACGTGCTGATTGATGCCCTGCAACTGCCCTGGCACAGTTTGCTGCACACCTGAGCCCGGAGCTGATTTTGGAGCTCCATCCCCTTGCTACGCTCAGGCAGAAAGCCCTTGGTCTGAAAGTCAGGTGCTAATGAAATAATAACTGAGCAGAGATTAGCCTCCCCTCACAGCGTCGTTTTCAGGTCTCATTTTGTTGCTTTTCTGCCCACTTGGAATGCTGTTCCATTTACTAACTTCTTATTTGCTTTACTTCCAGCTTGCTTACCTATCATCACTAATTACAGAACAAACAATTGCAGTAATACAGTAATGAATAGCAACCTTTTGGTATTTTCTTTTTGTGTGTAGGTGCACCTGGTTCAAACATTTAAGATAAATGGGAGTGACTTTCCAACTCTCCTTTGCCTAGCAGCAAAATTTCTATCAATCCATTCTGGGATGGTATGAACAGGCAGTGGGAGGTTTTGCCAGGTAGGTAGAAGGAAAGGGTGTTCTCCCACAAACACAGAGTTCAAGGGTTGCTGCTGAGCACCATCCCCTTTCCACTTGTAATGTTTTTCACCCTTGACTTTGTGCTGCCATTACTGTGAGCAGGTCTGCGTGATCCAGTGACGCTGGGTGGCACTGGCTTTGGCAGGGCTGAAACTCCTTAGAGCAAGCCTTTCTGTGACCCCAAATCCACAGTTTCACCATTAAATCAGAAAAGAAGGAGAAATTCAGAAGAGAGATTAAAACCTTTCCTGTACTAGTGCCCTAATGCAATACAGCACTTGGGTTAAGTGTAAGCACAGCTTCATTGCTGCTGCTCTGTGTAAACTCATGCATCCACATAAGAGTATCTCTTCAATCTGGACTTGGGATTACAATGGAACAAAAAGCAAAGTAAATCCACTATTAAGTACATCAATAAAAGCACCTCACAAATGAAGCTTAAGTAAGATTTAAAAGGTACCTGGAAATAGGAAATTACCTATTGTAAGTGAAATAGATGTTGATATAAAGCATTTAATTAAAATGGAATTAGTCTTTCACTTAATCTTTCTGTATTTCCTTTCGTTGTTGTATGTGGTTGGCCAGAGGCATGTCCCTGCCTGGACTGGGAATGACTCTTATTGGGGACCAGCTTCCACCTTGGACCTACACAGCCTTTCTGACAGGTATTTTGACCAATATGATTCAGGAGAACACTTTATTTTCAGCAAATTACCATCATTTTTATTATTTTTTAAATCCTCTTCTACTCTAATGAGATCCCCAGGTCATTTCTGAAAAGCAGTTGTACAATCCTACTACAAACCGACTTACAGGGAGATATGATCTTCTTAATGGAAACAACCCGAGTCACCCGCTGAACTGGTTTGGTGTTGTTTTGGTGTAGTGCTAACTAGTTGTGCACCAAGATAAGTCAAGAGTCACTTTTTGAGGATGCGAGCATCCACCATTTGCAAGACTGTATTGAATCACCCTTTGTAACTCTTCAAATGGAGCATTTAAATTAGTGCCAACTCTAGAAATAATAAATACATTTGAATCAGACCTCAGAAAATTGTGAATTTGGCTCTTAAGCTCCTCCTCCAGCAGTGGGAGGAAGGTGTTCAAACCTTGTCTTTTCATTCCTGAGCCTGCAGCTGAGAGGCAAGGCAACTTTTTTCTGCAGCTGCCTTAGGTAGAAATACACCTTTGGAGAAAGACGGTGTCTGGTGTATGGACATTAAATTGTGTCACAAAACCAAATGTGGATGCTGGTAAGGTTCACAGGGAAAGGAGGAGTTGTGTGATGTTCAAAGTGTGATACCAGTGCTTTAGATGGTTCCTTGGAGTGGTGTCCCAGTGGGACGTGGGCTGACTTGGGGTGCTCATCCTTTTGTGTCAGAATCTCCCTTTGGTTTGCTGTATCCACGCAGATTCCCTGTGTCCATGATGTGTAACTGGAGGAGCACATCTGATATATATAACCAGGTCTTTGTTAGTGACTTCAGCGTGTTGTGTGCCCTGGTTTTGTGTCTATTTTTACTAGTGTAAAGCACTATGAAACACTAGTCCTGCTGCTGCTGGAGCTGTGGAGCAGTGCAGTAACTACCAGCATCCTGTGCCTGCATGAGCTGTGGTGAAATGCTGGACAGCAGCAAGGAAACACCCAGGAAGAGGCATGCTAAGGCCAGGCAGGAAGAAAAACCTTGGGCAAGTGGAGAAGGAAGGACATGCTCCCTTTGGTGGCTGTTTGCTTGCACACTGGGAGTGGGAATCATGCATCATCTTGGGTCACGGTTCCACCTTGCAGGAGCAGCTTTCATCACCTGCCCCCAGTGCTTCCCCAAAAGTTAAAAGATCGACCTGCTGGGACGTGTCTGCAGCCTTCAGAGGTGAAGGGAAGACGAGGGCTGGGGTGGAGACACCCACGCCCCTGCCACTGCAGTGTTTCACAGGGCACAGCACTGCTGAGGGCTCCTCATCCCCATGCTGGTTGCTCGTGCTGCTAGAGGAGAGTGCACAGGCTGTGGGCTCCGCTGGGTGCTTGCTTCCTCTGCCTCCAACCTCCAGTGATAAGATATCATACTTGGTGATGGTGACCCATATGGTGCACAAAAAGGAAGGGGTCCTCTGCGTGTACAGCTCCTAAACTCCATCTGGGCTGGGGGTTAGAGCACAGGGTGCTCCTCGCCCACGTAAGGGTGCCTGCCAGGCTGGGCGCTGCAGGGGCGATGAGCAGAGGAACTTCCTCTGCGGATGCCGATGGAGTTTACGTGTGAGATAAGCCCTGAGCTGCAGTGCACAGAGAGGAGCAGAGAACTTCTGGGAATTCTAGACATCTGGAGAACTTTAATGTAGAAAACACAGATGTTTATAGATGCTTGCTGCAAGGTCAGGGGGGTTCGAGGATCATCATTTCGTGCTTGGGCATCTAAGTCCTTTTGCAGATTTCTTGGCTCCACTGTTTGCTTCTGCAATGGCAGAGGAATGATTTGAATTAGAGCAGCATACAGGCTGCTCAGGATGTATGGGTTTGCTACATCTGCATGGAACAAATCTCTCTGTGTCTCCCTTTCCTCTCAATTAGAATTAACATATTAGTAATTATAGAGATGTTGGGAGGTTCATTAATATGTAGCCATAGTCTCAGGCTTATGGGTGAAGTTGCATAGGAGTTCCTGTTACTGTCAGTTTATCACTCATTACATTAATCTCATAGGTTGTCACTCTTTTTTAATGTTGACTGGCAGGTATCTTGTGTCTAATATAAAACAAAGCACATTAAGCTTACAGCTTATAGTGCTTCTCTTATTTTGTATCAGAACAGTTCCCACCATTTGGTCACCACTAGGACAAACAACATATAATGAGGATATTTCCACAAGAGGCAACGAGTGCAACTTCCTTGACCTGGATAAATTGCACAAAACGTCCCAACAGCTCCAGTGAATACCGGGGGGACTGGAGCGGGAACAGACATAAACTGGTTCCAAATGGGAGCTTGGAGTTAACGTTATCCCTTTGCCATTTAGTTACAATACTGCCTTTTGCTTTAGAATAAGACTTAGATAGCATATGTTCAAATTACTACCATTAATTAGGTAAAACACTAAGCCCTCCTTTCCCCCCTGTCCAGGGGGGCTGAGGGCACCAGCCTCCCCAGCATATGGCAAGAGGTGATTTACTGTAGCCCCAGCACAACGGGTATTTCTGGGGCTGCAGCACATAGGCATACCATTGATAATTCTCCCTTTGTTTTGATTGTTTCCAACTGCAGAATGAGTGAGACTTAATTGGCAGAAATTACCTCATTCCTGGCTTGATTAAGGTCTCCATATGTGTTTTATAAATGAAGTAGTCTTTTTCAACTGTTTTATCACTTGGAGGTTTCAGCAGACTAAATATTTATGGTGTTTTGCCTCTTTCCCCGAATGGGGACTACTTCTCATCATCCACCTTTCCTGCAGCCAAGGACACTGCTGGGAACATCACCTGATATTGCTATGGTGGCTCTGGAGGTGGCTGGGCACCATCAAACCCCTCTTCAGGGTGTTTGTCCAGCCCGGAGCATGGCTGAGTGAAGGGTTTCCATGGGGTTTGTGTATGTCAGTTGGCAGCATCAGCCCTGTCCATGTGGCATGACCAAACAGGGCTGTGCTGCTGTCTGCAATGGGCCCCTTCACGGCACGGCCAGGGCTTGCCCCAACAGCGCTCACGGGCGATGGTTGCATTGGCTGCTGACAGAATTCCCCCACTCCCTTTCTTATTGTGTGATAGTAAAGGAATAAAGCAAATATATGCATTAAATCAGGCTTTCACTAATCATTTGGGCTGCGATGTGCAGCCTGCAGCATTTGGAAGGGCTCTTAAAGGAGAGCCTCAAGGGGCATCTCCATCCCAGCGAGCTGCTGGATCACCCTCTTCACACCTGAGGGCAGTGGCTGAAAGTAAGCTTCAGCATGGGACCTGCCATCCTCTTAGTCCTTCCACATCCACCCAATGTGAAGTCAGACTCAGAGGTGGAATGATGAAGAGTGGTTGGGTGATGCCAGCCTTGTGCTAAGCTGTGAAACCTGGAACAGTGCTTTTAAAAGAGATTGTTAGACAAGAAGCAATGGGAAAAAAAGGGATGAATAGAAATAAAATCAAGGCTTTGTGTGTCAAGTACACTGCTTATTCCACTCTACATCATTTCAGGTCTCTTTGTTTTCATGTAGTTGTATTGCTTAATCCAAGCTTTCAAAAATCACAAAACTAGAGCAGGGAAATGTTTCATATCAGGTTCTTTTTGTCACTCTCTGAAGGCTGAACAGTTTGCACTCGTGTGCCTTTCAGGAAGGCTGGAAATAGGTTAAGTAGAAAAATGAAAGCTTAAATTGTTAGCTTAAAAACTGATCTGAGCTCTAAATCACCAGTAAATACGGTGAGAATTGGAAATACCATTAGACATTTGCAGAGCTAAAGAGAAGAGGTATATTTAGTGGGATTCTTGTGTCTTAGCATTAAGTATTCGGAACTGTCTAGAGAGAAACATGCTGATTTCCTCGGATTACTTGATCATGGTTCACTGAGTTCAGGTTTTCCTTCCTTTCATATTTTGCTGCTAATTCAGAAGCAGCAAATATTCTTGTGAATGGATTCGCACAGTTAAGCACAGTTTTAGAGAGAAAGAATATCTTTCCTACCAAAGATCATTTCCTACCTGAAATGCAGGCAAAAAAACAGAGCAAAAAAAGGTTTAATGTGATTGTTAGTTCTGAATTCTTACAAACCAAGTGAAGTAAGAAAGTGACAGAATTTGGGATTTTGTGCCAGACTTGATGCAGTGTGATGGCAAAGAATTCAGATCCAGTATGGGAAGCAGACGGGGGTGCTGAGGGAGGATTCAGATGGGTGCAGGACAGGCTGCTCCAAGCACTTCTGAAAAATGAGGTCCCCATCCTGTAATCAGGTCTGCTGCTCCCATTGCAACTCAAGCCACATTTTGTTTGGAAATGGGCGATCCCTAACAAGGATTAATGGAACTGCAAGGGTGTTTTACAGCTGTCATACATGAAGAGACAGCACGAGTGGTTTAACATCATTCCTCCTTGTGAAAACCCCTTGGGGCAGGACGGCTCAACAGACAGGCTTCTGCTCAGGTTCATCTGGAGGAGAGCTAAGGTGATACACTGCTGTGTACGGCAGCCTGTGCCTGCAGTCAAACGTAAATGCGATGTTTCCTCTAATGGAAGAAAGGCAGAGGCACTACAGTCAGGTTTTCCACGTGCTTCTCACCACAAGGCATGCAGGAGGAGCCCACTGACGTTCAACGAAATCCTTCCTTTGTGGCTGGGGGGGGGAGAGAAGTCCTGTGTTATTTCTGTGCTGATGGCGTATCTCCAGGAAGGTTATTTTAGTTTTGGCTCTCCTTCCCTTAAAGGAATGGCACTATGCGACCATGCAAGGTCCATTTGTGAGCAGAAGGGTTTTGGTTGGAGGTGAAATGAAGCACACTCCTGCCCTGCTGAGGTAGGGAGAGAAAAATATCCCGAGAAACCTCTGGTTTTGCCTCTTTTGGAAGTTACAGCAGTAGCTTCCCAGCAAATGGCAAACATTTCGAGGCAACACTTGAGATGCGTGCTTGCCTGGAGCAGAATACAGGACACCACCAGAGTCCCAGCTGGATTGATGTTTCTATATAGCAGGGGCTGGTGCCAAGGTGAGTAAGGGAGCTCTCCTCCTGAAAACCACCACAGACACAGCTCTTCATAGATGTTCTTTCAGCAAGGACTGAAGCAATCTGCTTTTGTTTCCATACAGGCTTGTCAGTGCTCTCCTGGCTGCTCAGCCCAGGGATGCGTTGCGCCTCCTGGCTCAGGGCAGGCGGGTGTTTGCAGCTCATGTTGGGGACATGTCCTTTGGGTGGGGGACGATATGGCCAAGTGAAAAACACCCTAAAAGTGCCAGCCCTCATCAGTTCAGGGAGGCGAGGGGGTCTGGCATGAAGGGCACAGGCACTCATCTCTGGATGTCCTCTGCGCTTCCCAGCCTGCAAAAATCCTCCTCCTCCTCCTCCGATGGGCAAAGACTTGCTGCTGGGGAAAGGTGAGGATTATTGATTAAGGTTTGCTGGGCATTTCTCATACATGTCCCACATGGATAGGAGAAATATTCTTCCTCTCTCCCGCCCTTCATATTGGAGTTGCTCTTTATTCAGCCTATTTCTCGGGAGAAATCTGGGCAGAGGGAGTGTGCCTGCGAGAGATGTGAGCTGAATAACAATCACGAAATCCCCCCTCTTCCATCAACTTCTGCTCCTGCTGTTCCATATTCTCTGTGGCAGAAACATTGGAAACAGATTTTCTGGGTGCAGAAAAAAGAGAAATAGAACAGCAGTCAAGATGCCAAGCAACAGAATGCATTTTCCTCACACAGATAACGTTTCTGACTCCGTTAACGAACAGATTCCCTGGAATCTCTAACCATCAGAGTTTTTATAGTAATGTTTGCATTAGGCTTCTGGTGGGCTCAGACTTTTGGAATTATATTTGAGCTTCCTTCGCTTTCAGCACCATTAAGCATATTTTAAAAACACATTAAAAGGAATATGTCAACTTGGTTTAGGCTGAAACTTACATTGGGAAAGGAAAAGACAAGTGGTCCAAAGAATGAATTTTGTACCATACGAATGAAATCAGAGTGTTTTCATTAAAGGGAAAAAATAAAGAAAATGTGTTATTCCAAACTAAGTTCCTTTCTCATTTTTTAAACCTATAGACTGGGCAACTCAAATCCATTAACTTTGCCCTTGCGAATAAGGAAAACTAAGTGACAAGAATCCCAACTGCTCTGAGTGATATGAAACAAACCTCCTTGTTTTTCAGAAACAAACCAAAACGTGAACACCGAATGCAAAAATATGGTAAGTATCACCAGAAGCACCTGCAAGTACAAACAGAAACGTTAAACTGAAACACAGTTTGTTTCCTTGGCAAAGTATGTAGGAAATTTTCCTTTCATTTTAACATTTCCACCAATTAAAAGACCCAGACTCTTCCCAGATTCCAGCCTGCGGTTGTCAGCCTCCAGGGACCATTAGCAAAACCCCCAAATTCTTGGTTTTTGCTCTGCACAAAACCAAGGCTCGACTCCTTTCACCGCCTTTTGTTTCTCTGAAGAATAGTGCGTGCATTGTTGAAAGGCAAAATGGGAAAGCAGGGCTGGATAAGGCAGGGCATGGGTAGAAGTTTGGGAGCCAGATGTGGGTGCAGCATCCTACAGGACAGCCCCACCCCTGTCTCCATCCACATCCCAGACCTGGGCTGGGCACCATAGCCCAGTGGGGTGAGTTGGTGTGTTGCAACTCTGAGCATAAAAAAGGAGATACATGAGGGATAGGAGACCTTGGGAGGTCTTGGGCCATGTTGATGCCTTGGGTGGTTGTGTCTGGGTTTGTCCTCTCACCTGCTGCCCATGTCACGCTAAGAGGAGACCTGTGTGCTTCACCATTCATTTCTTCTCTCTCAGGGAATTATTGTGGGAAGCCCATGTATTTTCCATGGCTCCTGGTCATAATGGGCAGTCATGATAGAAGAAGGGACAATGTTAATGACATTAATAATGGCACAAAGCCCTCAAGAAGTCATCTAGAAGCCTTGCTGCATAATGAATCCATGGCATCTAAAATGCAAAGCCTCCTTGGAAAGCATCTTTTTGTGTCTGCGTTTAGCAAGAGGTTTTCTTTACATCTAGCAACGATGAGTGTGGTAATTGATAAAAACATGTACAGTGTGCTTCTTTTCTGCATAATGCCACTGTTTTTCTGTTGGCTTCAACACCCGTCAGGTCTTCCTTCTGGGTTGCTGTGAAAAGAGGAAAGGCAAGACATAACTGTCTATCCTCACCATGGTTTTTCATCCGCCTCTGATTTTTGCCACGGGCATAGACAACTGCTCCCTGTTTGCTACCCTTGTATATGGCTTAATATGGAAAACACAACACGGTCTGCCAAGCTGTGTGTGCTACCATGTATGGTGAAAAGGAGTGACTTCCCCAAAGCAGAGACAGAAATTCTGCTTTCTACATATATGAAGAATAAAAAAGATAATATGAAGCTCTGGCCCTCTCCTTGTTTGGGTCAGCAGTGTAGGAATGCCCAGTTATAAACAGGAGAAAATGTGCTTTCAGGCAGATAAGAAAGGCCACAGTTTACACTGATTTGGGGGGAATAGCAGCTTTTGCCATGCAGAAAAGTCTGCAGCTGGAAAATCAGCCTTCGGAAGTGGCTTACTTAGGTAAATCCCAGCATCTTTAAGGAGAACTGGGGTAATTTCCTATTCCAGGGCTAGTTTTCACTGGGAAGTAAGAAATCCTTGCTGTCTGGATTTGAACAGCAGCTGTCAAATCAGCAGGGTTTTGCAGCCTGTTTGTGTGGGTGCAAAGCATGTGAAGTCTGAGTATAAGGGGGAACTCAGCCCCTTGTCCACACAGGGACCTCCTTGCTCCTGTTTCCTTGGAAGGGAAGAGGATGGGCAGCAGCATGTGGGTTCCTGGGGCAGATGCTGCTTGAACTAAGATGACAAGCTTTTCTGAAGTGGCTGTGTGAATATACACCTGTATCACATGTAAGGATTACACACATCCACGTGATACAGAAATTGTTTTGCAACCTTGGTCAGGACTTATTCCACATAACTAAAATCCAAACTGAGTTAATGCCAAGCGACAGAATCTATAAAATAATCTTTGGTATGACCTTTATAAATCATATCTCTAAGTATCAATATTCACAAATAGCATAATAAATAAGAAGCAATAATAAATAATATATGATAAATGATAAATAATAAAGATGTATGACAAACTATAAATAATATAAGTCATATGACAGTTATAAGTCATATATGACCTTCATATTTACTATGAAAAAATATTTTGGTACGAGAGAGGACACTGTTCTCTGGGAACAAATGTATTCAGCAACCAAGTGGTTAAATCAAAATAACAAGGACGATTTATCTAGTAGCTTTCCCTGGCTATACTCAAGGGGGGCATATCTACCTATTTGTCAAGTCATTGACAATAGCCCATTTCTTTCTTCCTACCCATATGCTTTATTAAAGAAACACTTGACCTACCTGTCATATCAAACTGCTTCCTTTATCCAAAACAGAATAATATAGACATTTCCCTTAAGGGAATCCTGATGCAAATATATAAGGACAGGTTGCCAATTTGTTGAGCGTATTAGGGTACAGAAAACTGTCAAGGGAAACAGCTGTAATACAGACTGTTCTAACAAGCTAATTTTTCTTTTCTTCCGGTGGTACTTTTGCTCTCTCTTTAGTTTATATTATACGATTTGTATGTTACCATTTTTATGGACAGCTGTCAACTGCAACCCCTCTTTTTCCTTCATCTCCGTGGCCATGGCTCTGATCTATTGTTTAGACTTTGACAATAATTGTCACAAACCCTTCAGCTGCACGTAGCTGTGAAGAAAGTTATGGGATAAGGGAAGGAAAAAGCAGCAAAGCTTGTGATGGAGAAGGCTCTGACTGTGATTTAAAAGGCATGTGTTTCCACGTGAAGCCACCTAAATTCATGGTGACACTTCCCATTTTCACCTGCCTGCTTCTGTGTTGCAGGAAGCACTGTCTTGCCCTGGAAGAGGAGTTTGGGCAATAACTCAATTTTGAAATGATGCAGAAAGGTCCAAATGTGGCACTTTGCTGTGGCTCAGGACTATAGATGGGAGCCAAGCTGCAGGAATTTAGGCTTCCCAGCGCACAGTGGTTAATCCTGAGCTACTCAGTCTCCAGCACTGGTTTTGGTGCACAGGTCCAAAACGTCACTGGCTTTCCAGCAAGGCGTTTTGGTGATGTTGTACAGACCCTCCTCAGTTTCCAAGTGAAATCCATAATTTTCAGCAACTGGAATCTCCTGAGACCAGAAAAGATTAAGAGCCAAATCCATATAATTAGAGGTCTACTTTGACTCGTGGACAAGGCAAAGGCTGTGCTACAAGAACAAAGAGTAGATTAAAGATGTTAGTCCTGTTTCACTTTGGCTGCTGCTCCACTGAAATCAGTGGCGTTACCCCAGAGATTAATTAGTCAATTTATGCTTGTTTGCATAAAGGATGACATAGATCATCAGCCCAAAGAACAAAAGTTCAGGCAGTGCAAGTCAGGGCAAGAGGGGAGAAAATTAACCATGTCTGGGCTGAGGTCACTGCTTGGGCTGAGCTGGTTGCTGTGCCAGAGCATTGCATCTACTGTGTGCCTCTAACCAGTGACCTGCGATGGGAAGTGACCATGGGCTTCTCCATCTCTAATAAAAGTCAGATCGCCCTAAGAAAATGTCTTTAAAGGGTCATGCAAATATTTGGGCAGAGAAGAAAAGGAACACTGTGATCACCACATGAAAGGGTGGAGAGCAATTGTGTGGTATTTCCCCTTGGTCTGAACTTCTGCCCCATTCAAACAACCCAGCAATGTGTCCTTACACCCAGCCTTGGGCTGCTCTTCTCGAAGGTGTGAAAAAGGGATTCTTAATCCTATCTTTTAATGTGGGAGCACCCAAATGAAGTTAAAGGGCAGTAGGTGGCATCCTGGTCCTGATGAAATCCTTTTCTCACGCGCCTTGTCAGGGCCAGGACCTCACCTGTTTATTAAATAGTGGCACTGTGGAAGGAGGGAGCTCTGGTGGGCTGGTGTCCCTGCCATGGGCCAGGCTGCCCGTGGCTTTAGGGGATGTTTTGCTGGAGCATGGCGAATGAGGGAAAGCAGTCAGAGATGGCAATGTGTGATTGCAGGGCATGTCCAGAGATGAGGAGGAGAAGACACTAAAAGAGTATTTGTAGCACTTTAGAAAAGAACTGGATAGTTTGAAGTCAGGAATAGACTTTCTATAGCAGACACAATGTGAGCCAGAAATGAAACATTACCACTAAAGTTTAACGAAGTGGGGATGGCAGAAAATATCTGTCTGTTCCCTTGGGACACTGCAGAGAGTAGGAGAGAGGGGCCGTCAGACACCGCTTTTCCACTCTGGTTTTGTAAATACACATACTCAGTACACGCTTAGCAGCTGACGAGCATTTTCTGACAGAAGTGAAAACACTGCCTCGTTTTGGTACATGTTTTGAATCTGCAATGCGTTTTCTGGGGCCAAGACATAGTGAGAAATGCATATATCACTGGGACTGGAGCAGAGCCAAAAGCTTCTCCTCTTTTACCCTGTCACTGACACACATGATGACACTTAATGATCTCTCGTCTAAATAGTGATGTGCTAGAAAAAGAACTGGAATACTCAGGGGGGTGGTGTGGAGGCAAATGTGTTAATGGGCATGGGGTATTTGGTAAATCCAAACCTTGGTGTAGTTTGGTATCTGCAGAACACTTGGGTGCAGCAATGGGGGG